>NC_137029.1:26204999-26302499 GCF_032717465.1 Coenobita brevimanus | reverse complement strand
GAGAGAGAGAGAGAGAGAGAGAGTGAGTCCAATAAAACAGGAAGAAATTATACACTGAACTGTGCAAAATAACAACGTAATTAGAAGAGAGAGAGAGAGAGAGAGTCCAATAGAACAGGAAAATATTATACACTGAACTGTGCAAAATAACAACGTAATTAGAACACTGGACTTTTCGTGACTAGGTAATACGGGTTGAGAGAGAGAGAGAGAGAGAGAGAGAGAGAGAGAGAAAGGTCCATCATCTGACCTTTCTTTGTCGTAGGTGTCAGGGGTTAAATAATAACTACAATGATACCTGATGCTGTAATTAACTATGCTGTTATTGTGACCTTTGACGCATTGACTGCGATGACGTAACCCTTTATTCTCGCACCCTTCAGACAATTATATTATTTTTAGGAGAGGCTGTTCGAACTGGAGGGGTTTGATATAGTCTTCATTACCTCCTTGAATACTAGAGTTTCTTTCTGAAGTTGAAGAAAGACAGTCTGGTGAAATCCTTATTAAGATTAAAGCCACCTGTTCGTATGAAGGGTTTAATGATACTGCCAAAATAAAGCCGACTACTACTCTGTTACCTTAGTGGGAATTCCTCCTTTAAGCTGAATAAAATCGTCTGAGGTCAGCTTGAATAAACGTACTGTGATTGATGGTGCTGTACTGTAGAGATCAACCACTTAACCACACTGAAGGCTTATTACAGTATTGTGTGTGTCATTTCTAGACTTATTTATTGTTATATTCATTTATTTTATTTTTATTCATTTATTTTATTTTGGAGTTGTACTGTCTTCGTTAACCCCTTCACTACCAATAACCTTCCTGTGCAGTGTAATAATCTGAAATAATCAAAAGTATAATAAAAGTAGACGTCATCTTACTTTAAAGACCAACACTAAATCTAGCTCGCCACGACTGTACCTCACTTTACCTCACCTCAGTTCACTTCACCCCACATCTCTGTACTTCACCTCACCTCACCTTACTTCATCCTACTTCACCTAAACCCACCTCGCTATTTTTCACTATACCTCGCCTCACACTCACCTCCTCACATTACGCTGTGGATGATGTCATTACTCTGCAGCGTACAGCAACGGTCTCGCCACATTGCATCATTAGGCAACGGAAGCTCTCTAATGTGCCACTAAATCTGATGCACTTTAACCCGTATAACTAGAAGAGGCCCTCCCTAAGCTGTATAAATAATTTGGCTGCACCGGGACTAAAATACTGTATACTCGTTCATCCTCATAGTACAGTAACTTAAAGATCATCACCTGCACCAAACTCACATATTCCTCACCTCCCCTCGTTTCATCTCATTTCACCTTATCTCAGTTCACCTCGCCTCGCCTCACCTCGCCTCGCCTCACCTCACTTCAGCTCATTTCACAACGCCTCACCTTTCCACGCCAGCTAGCTTCATCATGACATTGCAGTGGCGGGTCATGCCACTACTCTGCAACATTAAGCCACTAACTCGGCAAGTTGCATCATTAGGCAAGGTAAGCATTCCTCTGTGCCTTCTAAATCTGATGCTGTTTAACCGTATTCACACAGCTTCTGTACCAGGGGCATATCAAGAGTTGTGGGAATGTTGGAGTGGGGAGAGGTCCTCCGAGAAAAGATCTTAAATCCGGAATGCTCAGAAAAAGGGGGACTGAAAAGATAGACTATATTTATTACCCGTCCTCGCCTCAGAGGGGCTAGGGGACGGGTATTGTTTTCACTCGGTTTGTCTGTTTGTTTATTTGTTTGTCTGTCTGTTAACAACTTTACGCGGAAACTATGGTGCGATTTTGACTAAAATAACTGGGATGATAGGCTATGACCTTCTGATCAACTGCTTAAATTTTTGGCGAAATTGGGCCAAGGCCCAGGCTGTAGGTCCAAATTATTTGAAAAAAGAAATTTTTTTCGTCATAACTCGTTTCAAATTCGTAATATCGACATGAAACCAAAACCTAAAGGTGCATCTTTAAAATCTGCATTCTGAAACGTGCTTCATTACATCAGGGGGGGTCATCCCCCCTGTTAGCGGTAGGGGGGTCAATGTCAGGTGGGTCGGGCCTAAAATTTCAAATGGGCATAAAGTCATCAGTTTTCACCCGATTTACTCCAAATTTGACATGTGACATCTTTGACTAGATATCTTGTGTTTATACATCAGCACTAAAATGACTGCCGGGGACGGTTTTCCTGTGCCTGGGCACTGGTTCTTGTTTTGGTAGAGCCCTGCCTCACCACACTCAGCTTGTCATCCCTCATCACCTTACGATACTGCCCACACCATACTCCACCACATCCACCACCACCCTTTACCACACCCAAATTCACAGCATACCACGGCACAGCACACCAGCCACACAACCCTTCCTTCATCATACTCCTTCACCCAGCCTTATTTTACATACCACTCCACACCATACAAAGCCACACCACATCACTCCTCATCCTTCCACCACACAGCCATAATCCCATCCACACCTCACATACATTACACCACGCCACACCACTCCCTCACCACACCATATCTGCACCCACTCACCGCACCCAAAGTCCTATACCGTTCGAACATTCTGGTTTTGAGTCCTGCATTAACAAGGTGGGGTGGAAATTGGTTGGCCTTGTCTCTGGGTAGGAAAAAATGAAATTGGCTTTGTTACCAGCTATGCTCTCCTCTCCGCTTGCTGTCACGAGAGGAAGAGGAGGAGGATGTGCTGAAGAAGTGAGGGGCGGTTAGAGAAAGAGAGAGAGAGAGAGAGAGCAGAAAATTAAAGTAACTACATAAATAGAAATTTGACCTTTGAGAGAGAGAGAGAGAGAGAGAGAGAGAGAGAGAGAGAGAGAGAGAGAGCAGAAAACCAAAGTAACGACATAAATAGAACATTGACCTTTGAGAGAGAGAGAGAGAGAGAGAGAGAGTCAGGCACATGTAACTAAATTCACAATAACACCTGAAGAAATAATGAACAAGGAAGTCATTACAGGGAAGACTGAATACAAATCGTTTTACCTGCAGCCAAGAAAACAAAATGGACGAACATCATAGGAAAAAGAGGGAAGGTCTTTGTGATTGAACGAGTTATGGAGAGAGAGAGAGAGAGAGAGAGAGAGAGACACACACACACACACACACACACACACACACACACACACACACACACACACACACACACACACACACACACACACACACACACACACAAAATGCATGGATGGATGAGTTAGGAGCGAAGGGAAATAGCGGTTTATGATAGGACGAGTTAGAGCCAGTGAAATAAAAAGAGGGTGCGTCATTGTGCGAGTTAGATCCAAAAGAACAAGTACATATTTGACCGAATTACAGCCAGTAGGAGGAAAAAAAGGGGCACTTGGGACTGGGCGAGGCAGAGGCGAGACGAAAAAAAAAAAAAGTTGCTGTATAATGTGGACGACTTAGAGCCAAGAAAAAAACAGTATGATTGGACGAATCGCTGAAACAGGAGGGAAGACATAGGAAGAAGATAGGAGAACGAAAAAGACTGTGAAATAAGAAAACTTTTAAAGATGACCCGAGGAAGATGCGAAAAAAAAGATGAAATGGAAGCTGAGAAGAAAATGCAGCAAAGATAACGAGAGGAAATTGCAAAGAAGCAGAGAATACGAGATGAAGATGCAAAGTACACGAAGATAGGAGTACTGTTATCATATCTCCCACAAGCGACGTTATCAGGGCACGAGGAAGGGTGTTGCTGTTTCTTGGGAAAGGAAGAAGACACGTAGAAGAAGACGGAGAAGGAAGAAAGGACGCCAAGATGATGATATGAAGAAAATGAACATACTGGGAGAAAAACTAGATGCGTAGATTATGAAAATGTTTGAAATGCGTTGAGGAGATGGAGAAGGCAAAAGAGCAGGAAGAAGAAGAGGAGGAGTAGGGAAAAGAGGAAGAGGAAAAGGAAGAGGAGAAAGAAGAGGAGGACCAAGAAGAAGTGGAGGAAGAAGAGGAAGACGAAAAAGAGAGGGGGGAAGCGGAAGAGCTGGAAGGCAAACAGATGTCTTCACTGGCGCAGGTAACACTTGAAGATAAGGAGGAAGAGACTGACGGTAAGAGAGTGAACAAAGAAGAGGATATAGGGAGGAAGTACAAACAAAGAAGGTATGACAATGAACAAGGAAGGGCGAAAGGAAGGAAGATGAACAGGAATAAGGACACTAAGGTAAAAGAAATCGAATATGTGAAAAAAATGAAGAGGAATGCAGTAATAGGAAGAGGATATTGGGGAGAAGCTGTGAAGAAAAGATAGAGGGGAAAAGGGAAAGGAAGGAGAGAGAGAGAGAGAGAGAGAGAGAGAGAGAGAGAGAGAGAGAGAGAGAACAAAGGCATAGCGTTTGTGATAGCTGGAGGCTGTACATTGTTCTCTCTCTCTCTCTCTCTCTCTCTCTCTCTCTCTCACGATGACGGGGTGATTTAAGTCTGTTAACTGATGGAGAGAGAATAAAAAGGGGAGAGAGGGAGAGTACATTGGAAGTACAGATATCAGAAAGCCTGTTGGCCCATGACGAGGTTATCTGATAGGAAAAAAAAAAAAAAAGGTGCTACTGCTACTAAGATCTAACCAACGTGTAGGAGAAAAGGATAGAAAAGAGGAAGGCTCAAAGAGAGAGAGAGAGAGAGATTTATCTATATACATGTGTGTGAGCGCGTCGTTATGCTTGTGTGTTTAGGTACGAACGTATTTGTGTGTGTGTGTGTGTGTGTGTGTGTGTGTGTGTGTGTGTGTGTGTGTGTGTGTGTGTGTGAGACGTTGCGGAAGAGAGGTGAGGGGAGTAACAGACATGAGAGATTACGGAAGACCGAGACAAACGACGAAGACAATTACGGTAAGAGGAAAATGATCAAAAAGAGGGCATATTGGGTCAAAGGACAGATTGTGAGTAATGAACAAATCCTTTGGAAACTTAGGCAAGAGGATGTTATTTATATATTTATTTATTCATTTATTTTTTCGCTACCCTTAGGGAATATAAAGTTCAGAGAGGCTTTGCGATCTGGGCAGATGTAATAATCTTCATCGCCACCTTCACCAATAGAGGCCCTTCCGAAGATGAACTAAGTCGCTTCCTGGTGTCTTAAAGATATTGACAAGAAAGTGTCGTCGGTTTTAAGAGGTTAAGATTCCCAATTTTCCCCTTCGATCCGGTAACGTATAATACACCTAATTCTTGTCTCTACGTAATATTGTTCAGCTCAGGGAGGGGATTAAGAATAATGGAGACCGTACTCCGTCCCGTCACTGCAAATGTCGAAGCTTATTTCAGTTCAGGAAGTTTGTTGGTGATCTTTGCCCTTTAGCAATATTTTAGCAGCATCAGCGTATTTTGGGATATGGCAGTTTTTTCTTTTCGTTTTCCTTTTTTTTTTTTTTCTTGGCGACTTCCTAACACCTGAGAGCAAGCTTAAAAACGGCCTGGAAACTACGCCCATAAGCCCAGAAATATGGCCATGGCTGCGTGCCTTTTATAGCTATTTTTTTCGTTTTTTTTCTGCGTTTACCTTATATCCACGAATTTACAACCGCGCACTTTTTTTTTTTTACGTATATCTCTACATACAGTACACACTTATTTTTCGTCTTCATCACATCTCTGGAACGTTGTATTATAGTTTACATGTAGGAATTTGCAACCATGCGCTTTTTTTCCCCAACAGGTACACAATTTTTTTCCCTCTACATACACTCCACTGTTTCCTTTCGTCTTGTGTATCGCATCTCAGTCTCCCATTGTTTACATCTCTGACTTTTTTTTTCCCCCAGACTTGAAACTCTACAGCCACTCTTTCCACGCTTCTTTTTCTCCTTAAGTATGGCATTCTTGCAATTCATACTTTCCCACGGCTTTCCCTTACGGTTTTTTTATCGGTATTTATAAACATACAGTGCTCTTTATTTACCTGCCTTGAACATCTAAGGACCTTTTTTCCACGTTCCTCTTCGTTAAAAGTATCGCCTGTCCGCCTCTCAAATATTCCTTAATGTATTTTCCCTCCATGTTTATATCTCAGAATTACAGTGTTATATCCCGCCTATGTCCCCCTTCTTCTTCTTCTTCTTCTTTTTTTTTTTTTTTTTTTTTTTTTTTTTTTTTTTTACATTCATCTCTGCCTACACTTCGCGTTTTCTTTTTGCATTGAGCATTGTATCTCTGCCCCTCAAAAATTCATAGTTCTTTTCCTTCGTCAGTTTTCTACCTCGGAATTTACAACTTTGCATCATCCATTTTAAAGCATGTCCTTGGCCTTGTATGTCTAAGAATTTTTCACCACGTTTTCATTTCGTCCTGAGTACCATAGTCTCTTCATCGCAAATTTTTCTGATGTTCCTGAGGGTCATTTGTCGCAGTTCACAACCATGCACAGCTTTTTGTTTTTAATCTGTAAGCACATTTTTTCCACGTTCCCATACCGTCTCTGGTAAAGCATCTCTCTCTCTCTCTCTCTCTCTCTCTCTCTCTCTCTCTCTCTCTCTCTCTCTCTCTCTCTCTCCCGGAATTCAGATTTATCCAACCTTGTTTTTCTTCGGGTATTACCGCAACACATCCTAGCACACTTCCTCCCACGTTTCTCATCGCCTAAGTATCACGCCTCTGTCTTTCATGTCTTCCTGCTCGCTTCCCTTCCTCCTTAACCCCCCTCTCTCTCTGAAACCCACAGCCATGGACCTTCTTTTATTTTTCAGGTAGTTTTTGACCTTGCACATTTAAGCACAGTTTTTTCCTTCCTCGTTTCTCATCGTCTTAAGTATCACACCTCTCTCTTGCATGCCTTCCTGCTCTCTTGCACTTCTTATATATGTCCTTCCCTTGAGATTTACAGCATTGCACAACTATTTTCGACTTTTTTCTTTTTCCTTTTTATTTTTTACAGCTTTTTAAACATTCATCTTGTCTTCCCATGACTGTTTATATCTTGGCGTTCACAGTCAATCTCTTTATATACCCGTTTTTAACATTTTCAGTACCTTATAACTCAAAACACTGTTCCACATTCCTCTCCTTCGTATGTCTCTCTCTTCTACCTTTTAAACCTTCCTCCCTTTTCATCCTCCCCCCTCCCCCTGGTTTTTATCGTACATCTGTAAACACTTTCTGATTCCGCGATTGTTGTACACATTGCACCTTCCTCCTGTTCATGCTTCTCACATACATTTTTTTTTTTAAGATTTTCTCCGGTCATGCACTTGTAATCACACATTTTCCGTATCCCTCATCATCTTAAAGTGTTGCGTATGTGCTTATCAAACCTTCCTCCTGTTCTTATCTCTGGAAATTCACGTCAGAATCACGTACTATACTTTCAAGATAATTTTTCCGCTCTTAAATCAACAGTATGACCACACACTACTCACGTCCCCCTCCAGCCTGGTTCTATTCGTATCTCTCACAATCGAGCAATTTTTTAACTTTTTTTTTCTAACCTTGCAATTTTAAGCATGCACTTTCCCCGTCTTTTTTTTCCTCCTGATCAGATCTTCAGTAATTAAAAACTACGCGTTTTAGTTTCATTTTCGTCTTGCAAATCGACAAGAATATTTCCCGCGTTCCTATACAGTTCGCCATCTGTGTGTGTGTGTGTGTGTGTGTGTGTGTGTGTGTGTGTGTGTGTGTGTGTGTGTGTGTGTGTGTGTGTGTGTGAGAGAGAGAGAGAGAGAGAGAGAGAGACAGACAGACAGACAGACAGAGACAGAGAGAGAGATTTTCCGTCGTTCATGTATCCCAGAATTCACATTACAACCACGTATGATTTCATTTTTTTTTTCAAGCACAGGATCTCTTCGCACACACTGTCCATGTCCCTCCTTTTACTCTTACTCATATTTTCAGAAATTCACGGCGACGTACCGTATATTTTTAGATTTTTGGAACGTAATCTCGCACCTCTACTTCCCCACCACCGCCCAAGTTCCCCTTCTTCCTCTTAAATATCCCATCTCGACCCCCTCCAACTCCCCAGCATCTACGGTACTCCATAAAGCTTAGGCTACCTCGTTCATCTTGCGCCCACTCTCCACCGCTTCATAAACCCCTTTCACTGCGATGACGGATTATTTTTATTCATTATTTTTCACTGCCACCAGGTTTTATTAATTTTGCAGGTGACTTACAGGGATCTAATGAAGCCTCCTTGCTATCATTTTTCTATTATTTTTTAGTTCATGAGTTTCGGATTAACAGGAATATTGTCTCTGAACTGAAAACGTTACATTTTTTCAACCTTCCTCCCGCAGTTTTCGTAGGCTCACAACCCTTGCTCCCAGTTTACAGAATCCTAACCCTCACTTCCCATTTACTTATGCTCCCAACTCTCACTCCCCATCTACTCATACTCCCAAACCTCACCTTCCATTTACTTATGTTCCCAATCCCCCACTCCCAATTTACAGAGTCCCAGCCCCGATTCCCCATTTGTTTAGACCTCTAACCATCACTCCCTAGTTATTTAGACTCCCCACCCCCACTCCCCATTTCCGTGAACTCCCAATCCTAACTCTCCTCTCCTCACACACATCCAGTACCCTTTATCCTACCCAAGTCCCCCTCCTTCTAGACAGTGTTATCTCCCATTTCCCATTAGATTTTCCCCTTCTAGCCCGCGTTTCTTAGCCCATGCCACCAACCCTTCACGTGTCCAAATTTCTCACTTTTCACCATTATATTTTCCCCATTCAGCCCATTATAATTTCCACCTTCAGTCCAATATGTTTTCCTCTTTTTCACCCCCATTATGTTTTTTCCTTTAAGGCCAGTACATTTTGTCCTTGGATCAGCCAGCCTTATAAATCACAGCCAGAGGAGATTTTTATTATTTTATTCTTGCATCCACCAGACAATTAAACTCAAATTACGAGGGTTTCCAAATACTAAAAGGATTATTGAAGGGTGTAATTTAATCTCTATAGTTATAAAGTCTTTCCTAAGCTGGATAAAATCTCTTGAAAGTAGCCGGCATGAAATTAAAAACATGTCATCGTAGTGAAGGGGATAATGAGGAAGTAGTTCAGTCTTTCCGTATTCTCATTAGCTTTTAAGGCTTCGTAGCACCTTTTCCTTGGCGATTTACTTTTCACATTGCACATAATTACCTAAGTGTTTTTCATGTCTTTTCATTACCGACAAATATTGCATACATAACACAAAGACAATAATGACGTGCTGCATACAGAAGCAAACTGATAAGGGAGAGATGCGGTGCTAGGGGGAGATGTAATGCTATGGAGGTGTTATGCTTGGAAGAGGTGCTATGCTAGGGAGAAGTGCTATGCTAGGGAAGTGTGCTGTGTTAGAAACCCATGTTAACAGACGAGAATACGGCTTAGGGTCTCTTAAGGTTACAGGTCCCCACCATTTTCCTTTCTTTCATCTGTTAGCGTTACCAAGTTCTCATCATTAGACTCACATGTTCACCAACACTTTCAACATTCACCATCCTGTCACAACATCCTCTAGTCTCTTTTACCTGTCACTCTACCCTTGCACCATTCTCCTTCAACTCCCTCCATCCACTCTCATCCCCTTCTTTTAAACTTCTTTCTAGTTTCACTATTCTCTCTCAGCTCTAATCATCTTTCCATCACTGTTCACTGTCGCTGTCTTCTCTTAGCAATCACTATTCACTTTCAGCTCCCTCCATCCACTGTCATAGTCTTTCTCCAACTTTTACCACGCTCTTCCAGCTCCCACAGTCCTCTCTCATCTTCCATCATATTCTTACAGCTTTTACCATCTTATCAAAATTCATTATCTCATGTCAACCCTTACCTCAAAGTTCTCCCATCATTCCTCCCCAACACTCATTTCCCCACAAAGCTCCCTTCTTCATCACTACTCTTTCCTCCTCAACACTCCCTTCCCCAGAAGGCTCCCTTCTTCCCCAACATTCCCTTCCCCAGAAGGCTCCTTTCTTCCCCAACACTCATCTTTCCTCCTCCACAGCACTTTCCCCTCACAAAATTTTCTTCCCCCACGGTTCGTTCTTCCTTCCTCTCTCCCTCCCTTCATTCCTTCCTTTCGTCGCAATACTCCATACCTTCCCCAGAGCACGACCTTTCCTTCTCATCACTTACTGTCCTTCTCAACACTTCCTGTCCCTCTCAACATTTCCTTCCTGCCTTCCCAACTTCAGTCTGTGAGCCCGAAGGAGCGCCAGCACTGAGGACTTAATGCGTATTTTGGATGTTTAGGACTGAGCGGGACCGTCCGGCAGGCAGACCATCCTCTTAAAGTGGCCATCAGGGCGGTAACAGCCTCCAGCCATCCATTAGACCCGGGTATACTGCAGGGGGACGCGTCATGGTATACCCCCTTGCCCCCCTCCTCCTTCCTGTTTCAAAGTTACCCGGTAGTGCCCCTTCTCTCTCTCCCCCGTCCCTTAAAGTTAGTGTCCCCCTCCTCCTCTTTCAAAGTTGGCACCTCCTCTTGTCCTTCAGTGTTTAGGTTCCCCCTTCTTCTTTCAAAGTTAGTGCCCCCTCCTCCTCTTTTGGTAGTCCCCTCTCCAGTCTTCAAAGTTGGTTCGCCCTCTTCTTTCAAAGTTAGTGTTCCTTCTCCTCTTCTTTTAAAGTTAGTGCCCCCTCTCATTCAAAGTTACTGTCCCCTCCTTTTTCAGAATTAGTACCCACTCATTTTCCAAGGTTAAAGACACCCCCTCTTTCAAAGTTAGCGACCCCTCCATTTTCAGAGTTCATGACTTCCTTCGTTTCTGAGTTAGTACTTTCCCTCTCCTCTTTTAAAGTTAGTCCCCCCTCCTCTTTCAAAGTTAATGCCCCTCCATCTTCTCCCTCAAAGATGATGCCTCCCTCCTTCTTCAGAATTAATGTCCCCCTTCTTCTTTCAAAGCTAGTGTCCTCTGCCTCATTCAAAGCTAATACCACCCTCCCTCGTCCTTTAAAGTTAGTGTCACCCTCTTCTCTTTCAAAGTTAATGCCATCCCTCTATCCCAAAGTCAGTGCCCCCCCCCCCGCCTCCCTTCTTTTGAAGTTAGTTTCCCTCTCCATCAAATTCATTGTCCTGATTCTAGGATTATTCGCGTCTGGTTTCATATGCTTGAGAGTAGCTGATGACCAGTTCACTTGATCAACCTTATCATTTGGCTGTTGTGACTCTAAGCTTTCTGACTACTCTGACATATCTTGACTGAACTGAAATTCACAGGCTCACCAGTAGCAGAAGAGGGGAGACTGGGAGTGTTTTTGGAGCTTTTAAATGTCAGTATTTCTCTCATTTAAACAGAAATCTTCTAGAGCTAGCCTAATGAGAATCACAAATCCCTTTTAGCTCTCTTCGTTGCTGAGTGTATAGGATTGGAGTGTCAGTCTAAGTAGTACCTAAAGAGAATCGTCCTCTCCCATAGCTAAGTCTCGTCGGACGTCATGCATCCACGATATAGTACTCATGTTGTTGTAGTTACTCATTCTGTCTGGTGAAATCAGGCCTGCAATAAGGTACCAACTGCAGCGAAAGGCCTATTACATATATTGGAGGGTTTAGGCGTGAGCAGGAGCGTCAGAGAAGCAGACCATCCAGACTGGCCATCAGGACGGTAACATCTTCCAGCCATCCAAAAGACCTGGTAGATTGAAGGGCGTGTGCTGGTATACTAAAGGCCACGTGCTGGTATATTTCAGGTCACGTACTGGTCGACCGCAGGCCCCGTGCTCTCTCTCTCTCTCTCTCTCTCTCTCATATATATATATATATATATATATATATATATATATATATATATATATATATATATATATATATATATCCATCCATCATTCAATTCTACGTTGCCCCATGAGAAGCGTAGAAGCCCGGGGCTAGGCAATTTGGTCCTGGCATTTAAGATGAGAGTGACCAGCCTCACTCATCCCTGAGTGGCATTACATGAGCAATAACCCCAACCACCCCTTGGATATAAGCCTTCACCGGCTCAGTCCGATTGGAGCGCAATAATTACCCGCTAAACCACCAGGCGCCAAAATTTGGTTATATGGTTACTACCCAGCGTAGTAAATGGTTTCCTGGTGCACAGGAAACCATTTGGCTTGTCACTCATTGTAGAGTCACCCACAGGCTGAAGGAAGTGGAAAGAATGAAGGAAAGATAGACAGAACAGGGAGTGTAGAGTCACCTTAGGCAGAAGGACAAGGAAAGAATGAAGGAAAGAAAGACAGAAGAGAATGGAAGGAAAGAAGGATGGAGAAGAAAGGGCAGACACCCGAGAGCAGCACTACATCGAGTGAGTGGATGGTGAGCGCCCCCACCTACCACAATATATCTATCTGTCTGTCTGTCTATCTATCTATCTATCTATCTATCTATCTATCTATCTATATATATATATATATATATATATATATATATATATATATATATATATATATATATATTGGTATACTCTCTTGTCACCTTCAAAGCCACCCGTCCTCAAATTGAGTGCTGCCCTATTTCTCTCCTTTTGTGTATCTACTCCGCCTCTCTCTTCCTTCTGTATCTTTCCTTCACCTCATTATCAATCTCTTTCCTCCCTCATCTCTCCTACGCATATCGCTTCCCCTCCCTCTCACCCATCCCCATCTCTTTCCCCCACCCCATCCATCTCCTGCACTCTCATCTTTCACCCCTTATCTTTCTCCCCCACCTCATCTCTCCCCATCTCCTTCACCCCTCCTTTCTCCCCCCCTCAGAGTCATTGCCCTAATCTCCGGGTCTTGCGGTCCCAGTTTATGTGCCTGAGTTTAGCTGATGGTCGTTTCATTTGGGTGTTATTTTTTGCCTTCTGTGACTTTAGAGCTCGTATTCCCGTCGGTGTTTGGACGCTTTTTAGCACCTCTTTCATACCAGTATTTATGCATATAGCTCCATAACATCCACTTGTTTCACCCGCACCCGAAACGGCGAGAGTTATGAGTTTAGTTATGTTTGTCTGTCCGTCAGTTCCTCAACAAGATTATTGAGCACTGTTAGATGTGACTGAATCAAACCTGGCATAATTGTGAACCAGCAGGGGTCTAGCTATCTATCTATCTATATACCTAGGCTGCTTCCCCCAAGGAAAGGGAGGTAGCCGAGACAGGACGACACACTCCCCATTTACTCATCCATTCAAACACATTCATTCGCATCTTAGCCTCAAAGGATTGTCGATAAAGGTCATAGGTCACAGGTTAGGGGAGTGGTCAACTCAGAGTTTCAGTCGGATATTGATCACTCTTGGTGGAAAAGTTGATGGACAAGAAAGGGTAAAATAATTCAATTTTGAGAACAATTTTCATGGAAGAGTTTCAGGTCAGCCGAGGATTAATTTAATCCAGTTCAGAACAACAGGGCAGAGATCAAGGTCGCAGTAAGTAAGGGCAGGATAAAGTTATTCGATTTTGAAATCGGTCAAAGTTTAAGGGCACGAGACAGTCACAGGTTGGTCCCTCAGGCCCTTCTTACATGACCAGTGGCACCTGTCGTGTCCCAGCACGCTGTTCATCAGTGTCGATTCCTGGTGACGAATCACGCTATGAACAGTAACAGTAGATCTGATGCGGGGTAGGTGCTTCAGTTCATCACATCTACGTGATTATTTTCCATCATATTTCATTACCATTCTCCAACACCACGGGTGGCCACTGATCTTTGGGACGGGCTTTTTCACTGATTATACAGGACTCGTGTTGCATTCTCTATGTACTATCTCATATGACATTAATGCAGCCTGTGTATTCATGTTAAAGGATGTAAATTTCACAGAATAGTGTAATAAGGTGCACTGTACAATATAATTCGCTAAGTAAGAGGTGCTAAAGTCAGTCCACACTAAGCCAACCTAAATTTGCTGTTTGTCATCTTGAACAATGAAACGTGAAAAATATTAACTCAAAACTTCATGGTAGTCATGAATGTGTTTTGTGGAAGGGTAGAGCCGCAATATTGTCTTATTTTGTCGTTGAACTACATGAAACAAGCAGCTAAACAAACGAAAGCCTACGCCAGGTTAATATGGACACACTATAGAACTCTTCCTTAGCCTATGCGAATATTGTCCAAAGAGTGTTTGGAATAATGTTGAACTAATACGACGAGGTTAGGCAAGTATCATTTCTGATTTTGAGGCCCACTGTGATATTTTTCTTTTCGCTTGCCTTTTGTGTGTGTGTGTGTGTGTGTGTGTGTGTGTGTGTGTGTGTGTGTGTGTGTGAAAAATTGTGTGTATAGCAACGTCTGTATACATGTGTGTGCGTCTTTCGTCTGTGGCAGTGTATATATGTGCGTTTGGTTCCATGACTGTCTTTCCGTGTTTGTGTTTGAGAGAGTATATTGCGTTGCGGCCTAGTTATGAGCTGTTTGCCAAGTGTTTGTGTGTGTGGTGTGTGGCAGTGATCTTATTGTGTGTGTGTGTGTGTGTGTGTGTGTGTGTGTGTGTGTGTGTGTGTGTGTGTGTGTGTCAAAAATTGTAACCGTACCATACATCAGAGTGACTAAGTGCACTAACACTCTGTTGGCTAATACAGTGACTTAGCTGCCACCTTTCCTTTCAGATGGTGTTACTCTTTCCTTTTTACTTCCAAGACTTCTGTATTACTATCGTATTGCTTTATTTAGACGTTTTTTTTTTTTTTTTACTGGAAGAGAAGTATCGAGCAGGAGGGTTTTATACAGCCTTCATTAACCCCCTCAGTCGTAGAGGGTTTTCTAAGGTTGAATAAAATCGTCTGAAGAGGAAGAATTAGCAGGAAAAATAAAGAATGTTACTGAGAAATTAATGGGGGAATAATTTCAAGGATATTTTCTTCGTTTTATGTACAGTCGTGGTCAGGAATATCGCTCAGCTTTTAAGACGAACATTTATGAAACTCGTACACATTATCCTGAAAAACGTGCTGGTTTCTGAAGACCGCATCACTAGGTTTCAAAAGATATCGTTCACTCTCCCGTTATTTTTCGTCATGAAGTGAATCGATATTAGTGTCCGCAAGGCTAAACTCGTCACTTCTGAACGATAACTTTTTTTTTTTTTTAGTTTAATCTTTCCCCTACTATTCATCCTATAAAAATCCTATTCTAATAATGAACTCAATTTAAACTATAGCCCCCCCCCCCAAGCTCGAAAAATCCATCCCAAGGTGCATAAAATCGTCAGGGAATAGCAAGAATGGAAGAAAAATGGTCCAGGGTGTGAGGGATTTAACGCTGAAAATTTTCTAAGCAATTTTCACATGCATTTTGAGAGAACAATATTATCACGGAACAAAAGAAGGGAGGGGGAGGAGGAAAAGGGGTTGGGGAGGGAGAAGAGGCAGAGAGAGGAAGGGAGAAAGAAGAAGAAAAGGAGGAGGAAGAGAAAAAAGGGAGAGAGGAAGGAAGAGGAGGGAGAGGCAGAGGGGAGAGTGGCAGAGAGGAAGAAGAAGAGATTAGGGGAGAGGGGGAGAAAGAGGGGTGAGACAAGGAAGGAAAGGGAGAAAAAAGAAAAAGATAGGGAAAGGAGAGATGGAGAAGTAGAAAGAAAAGAAGGAATTGGGAAGGGAAAGAGATGAGAGGGAAGTGGCAGACTAGGAACGGAAGGAAAGGACGAGAGATGGAAAAAATGGAGGATAGGGAGAGAGGGGGGGAAACAAGGAGAAAAAGAGAGAGAGGAAGGGAAGGCAAAGCAGTGAGACAGAGATGCAGGAAGCTTTACATAGAACAAACCTGATCAGTTAGCAGTAAACGCAATGCTTTGAAGTGTTACGCCGCTGCCGCTTCCTTTTTCTTTTTCCCCAGCAAACACAGGAGCACTCTCTTAAATTACTTGTCTGCCCCGCCGCACCACCACCAGCATCCGCGAGACTATGATGAATATGAGAACCACTATGCCTGTGTTCTCGTGGGCTTAAATACTTGTCCCTTTCTAACATTTTTTTTTCTTCATATCTAACATTTATACTGCTACACCTTTCTTGTGGGCTTCAGTTCCATTCTTTTTCTCATTTTTTTTTCCATTTCTGACATTTTTTTTCCTTGACAGTTAATTTTGTATCATCATCATCATCATCATTATTATCGTTTTGGTTATCATCATCGTCGTTGTCGTCATCGTCATTATCGTCCTCGCCGTTGTCATTGCCTTCAACAAAAACAAAAGACGAAAAACAACAAAAATAACATCATGATCATCATCACCACCATCATCGTCATCTTCATCGCTATCATACATACTATCACCATCACTGCCATCATCATCATAACTGTCGTGAGTACAGAAAGAAGGCAGGTCAAGGAAGAGGCGTATGCAGCGTAGAAAAACACAAGACAGAGGACAAGGCTTTTCCTGTGTTGCCAGACGAGGGAGAAAAAGTTTCGTCTTATTACGCCACTTGTGCGGCTTCCTACCCACCAACGCAAATTGAGAGAGGGAGAGAGAGAGAGGGGGGGAGATGAGATGGGAAAGGGAGGTAGAGGTGAGACAAAGAGAAGGGAGAGGAAGCAGGAAAGGAAAGTGGAAGGGAAATAGAATGAGGTTGGGAAAGGGAAGAGAAGGTGAAAGGTAGCCAATCCAGTGAAAAAAAAAAAATCAAGTATTAATTAAACCACCAAGCAACAAGGGTACCTTTGTTTAATTTCCAAAGATTGTAAGATTCAGCGTGATTCACTGTATCCAAAAATATTCGTGAAACAAACATTTGACTGAGGTGGTTAATTTAGTGTCAGAAGTAACTGTAATTTTAGATTATTTGGATGCCCTTCTGCTACTGAAGTCGTCGGTACAATGGCTATCAATTTGCAGCCTGACGCCCTAATCCCGTAAGGGGTGGCCGGAGAGGGGCATTAACCCTCTGCCAACCCACTTGTTAACACGTAGGCTTTAGTTTAATCCTCAGAGACTATGAGATCTTCCTGCATGATTTACTGTGATCATAAACATTCATGAGATCACCTTTTAAATGGGATACACAAGTTGAGGTCATGAGGCAGAACAGAAAAATTTTGTCCACTTTAGTTATCCTTCTTTACATTATATTTTCAGTATTATTTATGTGTTAATCTTGCCATTGTTAGGCTAGGAACGTGAAGAAAAGAAAGGAGATAATGAGAGAGAATCAAGCCAGCTAATTTTCACGTACTATCCAAACCACCAAGCGGCAAGTGTGGCTTTAGTTTAATCCTCACAGACTGCAAGCTCTTCCTTCGTTGATTTACTGTAAGCATAAATACTCGCGAGGCCAACTTTTAAACAGGGTGGTTAAGTTTATGCTTTGAGGTGGGGAAGGGAGGGAGGTTCACATGGCAGTATAATGTGTCCAGTTTACGGGCAGGATGGTTAGGGTAGGTTAGAATGGGGTAAGGTCACACTGCATTATGATATTGTCCTCGCTGGTTAGGTTAGCTTAGGTTTGGTTAGGATGGAGGAGGTGTAGAATCAAAAGCAGTATAATCTTGCCCTGTTTTGTAACCTCTGTTGCTACTGAGAGAAAAAAAAAAATTCTCGTCACTTTGCTGAGAAAAGTTTGGCGTGGTATGTGCCTCCTTGCTTTCCCATCTTTTTTTTTTCTTTTAACAGATGAACAGAGGAAGGAAAAACAGACACACGCATCCCCATTTTGTGTGAAAGGGAAACAAATTATCTACAATGTTGCCTGGTAAGCGTTAGAGATTAGAGCCTATAAAAGACGTCCTCCTGGTTGTGTTTGTCAGCACTTCTCTCTCTGTCATCCTCTCTAGGGGCTCGGTTTTATAATCAGTGTATATCGGAGGAAAAGTAATATTCTCTCGCCATAATGTTTACCTGATGCTGTTTATATCGTCCCTTCATTCCATCCTCCACTTCTGACCCTTTTCTGTGCCTGTATGGTTTCAGTTTTGGTATTCAGTGCTTTGTGTATGGTTTGTTGTAAGAGATAATGCCCTAAACAGATCGTCCACCAGGTGTCTTTTGTTACAGAACGTCTCCTTTCTCCATCCCCTTTTCACCCTCCCTTCTGTCTTAGATGTCAACAGCGTAGCAAAGAATATTAGAAGGGAACGGGTGATATACTTTTCGCGATGTGGCCTTGTTTGTGCTGAAAGAAGGCAGTTTTAGGAGCGTTTACTTGACTCTCTTTGTTCTCCTCATCACCCTTGCCCCTTTCTCTCTCTACGGCCTCAGAATTTTAATCAAAGTATGTCAGAGGAAATTGGTAATATTCTCTCTCTCATTTGCTTAGTTTGTGCCGAGAGGGGGTAGCCTAAACAGCGCATCCGTGTGACTGCCTTTATTAGCTTTTATTAGCACCTTCCCTCTCCCCATCTGTCTCTACATACTCTCCCCTCGCTCTCTGTAAGGCTTCAACATTATAATCAAGTTATAATTGAGGGAAACAGGTAATATATTCCTGTCCTGTTGCCTAGTTGGTGTTGCGTGAGGGTAGAATCATCAGAGCGTTCCCCTGGCTTCCTTTGATAATACTTTTCCTCCATCCTCCTGTTTTCATCACTTTTTCCCTCTCTTCTCGTACTATCTCAAAGCATATCAGAGGAAATAAGCAATATTATCCAGTCATATTGCTAAGTTTGTGCTGAAAGAAGGTAGACTAAATATAACGTCCACCTGCCTGCCTGCCTTCCTGCCTGCCTACCTGCTTGCTTTCCTGCCAGCTTTGTCATCACTTCCGCCTCCCCCAGTCTGGCTTAGTGTGTCCTTGCTCACTCTTTACTTTTATAGTCATGCGTGCCCCTCTGATGGTAGGGGCGCTGATGTAGAGCTAACCACCCCTTCAGTACTATGACTTTTTTTATTCCAACAACCTCCATACGTTTTTATTCAGCTAAAGGAACACCTCTCGTTTTGATAGAGCTTGTGTTGGAAAGAATATCCACCATTTTTTTCAGTGCTAACCCGTCCAGTTATATTTTATTCTTTTTATCTCCTGACGATGTAAGTCCAACGAAGGTAAGATTTCTCGTACTGAAGGGGTAAGCATTCCTCTTCCCCTCCTCCTCCAGCTCCCAGTTCAATCTGTTTCTTTAGAATTGCCCGTCCCCCGATGGCGATAGGAACATTGATATAGGCCAATCATCCCTTCAGTCAGCGTAGGAGGGATATCTCGTGTCGGTAAATTAAAAGTAATCTTCATTCATCTCACCTCTAGAAAGACGCCTGATGTTGGTTTATTCATACTTCCTCCCGCTAAACAGCTGAAGCAAACTGTAAACCTCACGTTGTTATGAGGCTAGAAACAAACACCAAAGCTAGAAAAGACGTTTGGCACTGAAGGGATTTACATTACACTCCCTCCCCTTGACTGCTGAGACGTCATATTTCATTTTTATTATAGCTACCACCTTCTCTTCATCCCCATATCTCCAGTCTCGTTGCTTTTATAGTCAGCCGTTCCCTTCTCTTAGTAGCAGCCGGTGACGGAAATTTAATCACCGTTTTATTACACTCATGATTATAACATTTTTTTTTGGCGCTTCCAGACAATTTTATTTATTTTATCAGGGACCATTCGTTGAAAGAGGCTAGAAATAACATCTTTTCACATTCCCAGCACGAAGACACTTATTTTACCTTTACGTTGCTGCAGTTCTGGGTACATATGCAGCCTCCTCCTCCTCTCCCTGTCTGTTGTGCCTGTGCGTCCTTGCTAAATAAATCTCTTCGCTTTTATAGTCAGCCCTCCTTTTCTTTAGTACCGGCGCTGACGGGAAAATTAAACTGGGGACTTTTTTTTTTTTTTATTTGCCACCATTTAGGGGAGACCTGAATGAGAAAAAGCTAGGAACGACCTCTCTCTCTCTCTCTCTCTCTCTCTCTCTCTCTCTCTCTCTCTCTCTCTCTCTCTCTCTCTCCTTTAGTGTGATGACATACCGTGCCGTCACTATAGTTCCGTTAATTTTAGCTTCTCCACTCCTATTACGTACTTCCTATTTTTGCTACCTCCAGACGATTTTGTTCAGCTTCGTAATGGAGGAGTTAGATATACCCCTCTTTATCCCTTTTACTACTAAGGTTTCTCCCAAGTAAAATAAAATCCTCTAGAGACAGGAAGAAAAAACATAATACGTCATAAGGCATAAAGGGAACCAGGTACTCAAAGGATAATACTCCCCCATTTCTACCCCTCTCCTCCCAGACATACTATATATCCTCTTCCCCCTTTCCCTGTGTGTTGTGGTTGAGCGTCCCTGTTACATCTCGTCTCTTTTATAGTGGGTCGTTCTTCTCTGTTAGTAGGGGCGCGGATGGGAGGGAGTTAAGGTGCGACGGTGCGGTGGTGATGGTGTGCCACAGAAATGACGCTAATTTTTTGCTACACTGATGGGATGGGGTGGAAAAAAGGTGTATGTTTTAACTTTGAATTTAATGACCTATATTTTACCTTTTCTTCTCCTGACGATTTTATTAAGGTTAGAAGATACTATCGAACTGGAGAGGGTAGACTGACCCTTACGTATCCCTTCAGTACTAGAGGTCTTTCCAAAATTGAAAATATAGTTTCATGGCAACAAGACTAGGCTAAGGAAGATCATAATCCTTGTGAACTGGTTAATGCTCACATGTGTGTGTGTATGTGTGTGTGTGTGTGTGGGTGTGTGGGTGTGGGTGTGTGTGGGTGTGTTTAGATGAACACAGTCTGTTGCAGCAGCTGACGTTAATCAGTTAAGAAGGTAATGATATTAGACTTAAAAATATAATTTTGTGCCGGAATGCATACTGAAAGAAATAAAATACAAACAACATCCTGGCATTATAAGGTTAAAAAAAAGTAATGAATTTGCGGTTGAAATACGAACAACATCCTGGCATTATAATTAAAGTTGAAATCACGAGAACGAAATTCATAATCCAAGCTACAACATGAGCAAGACCGAAGTATTGTATGGAGCTGTATGCAAGGGGGGCGCAGCTGGGTACACGGTAAATATTAAACAGAGCGGGACCAGGGGGTAAATCCTGGGTTCTCTGTATATGTAAATACTTTGATCTTCTCTGCTTTGATCTTCTCTGCTGCACCTGAGATTTTAATTACGTTTACACATAATAACACATTTACTCATATATTTATTTGTGTATATCTGCTGTATCAGTTCAAACAAGTTCACTGTAAGACAAGACCGTCATCTAGTAAGGAGTGATGGGTAGAGTTTAAACCATCTTCATGCTGGCAAATGTCCAGTGAGGAAAGTCTGTCTGTAAAAGTGATGCATGGGACAGGTGAAGAGTTGGAATGGATGTGTGTGTGTGTGTGTGTGTGTGTGTGTGTGTGTGTGTGTGTGTGTGTAAGTTGCTTGATGTCACCGATAAAACCAACAGGGAGCGAATGTATACAAGCACATGAGAGGGGAAAAAATAAAGTACCAACAATCACTTTTAAATGTCTGCCAAGGGTTAAGTTCGAACCCTTCACTTTTGTCTCTTGGTTCAGGATACAAGTACTTGAATCATCGAGCCAACACAGGTCTACTTACCTGCTTACATACTTAGATCTACATATGCGAGCACATACACATTGAATCATTGTACGCACCAGTACCCAGCCACGCACACCACATAAACACATACATAGGCTGCATGTTTTGTTTTTTTCACCCACACTATCACATACATGGACAAAAATGGAAATCACAAACACAAAAACATTAGATGGTTTAAACATAATATGGGATTACACATACACACACACACAGTCTCTCTCTCTCTCTCTCTCTCTCTCTCTCTCTCTCTCTCTCTCAAAAATGCGCAGCTCATTGCAACTATTACCTAGGGAACCACAGTGTCACTCTTTACGACGCGGCTTTTACGAACGCAATTTGAGTATAAAGTTTTCACATGAATATATATTAGAGAGAGAGAGAGAGAGAGAGAGAGTTTGTGGCTAAGGTTTTTGTTTTCTGTTTGTATGCATGTAGTCCTTATCTGTGCAACTCTCTCTCTCTCTCTCTCTCTCTCTCTCTCTCTCTCTCTCTCTCTCTCTCTCTCAGCATGTAAAGCTTCAGTGCCCCGTTCATTTCCTTCACTTTCACGGGCCTCTCAAAGCTTCTCCAACTCACTCTTTCATCAGACTTTCATGGTGCTCTGAATCAGTTTCTTTTTTTCTTTTTTCTTCTCTTTTTCTCTCGTGTTTTTTTTTTCTTCCTCTCCTTGGCTTCCTCCTTCCCTCTCATTTTTATTTTCTTTGTCGTTGGATTCAGTCACTCCCCCTTTTTTTCTTCTTCTCCGTGTTTTGCGCGCGGCCATACTCTCTCTCTCTCTCTCTCTCTCTCTCTCTCTCTCTCTCTCTCTCTCTCTCTCTCTCTCTCATTTTGTGCATATTTTTCTTCTCCATGGCCCTTCCTTCCCCATCATTTTTATGCTGCTTATTGTTGCAGTCCCTCCCCCCGCTGCCTTTTTTTCATTTTTCCTGTTTTTCTCTTGTCACTCAGCCACTTTTTTATGGGGACCTGGTGCTGCATTGTTTTTTTTTTTTTTTTTATGCGAGGAAGAAGGAACCAAAGGCCATGAGCCCCCAGTAACAGTTCCCTCCAAGAGAAAAACAAAATACAATAGAGAGCCAAATTCAAGATCCGATCATTTTGAGATGCCTGGACACACTACGTTTGAAAGACTGGAGATCATAGTCAGCAGGAAATACAGACAGAGGGAGATAGTTCCAGAGCTGACCTGTTGCATAAATGAAAGACTGGGAGTAGCGGTTAACTCTTGCATTAGAAAGTTGGACAGAAAAGGGATGAGAGTTTGCTGCCAGACGGGTGCTACGCGCCCGTCGTAGAGGTGGAGGAATGCAAGCAGACAGTTCAGAGGAGCAGTGACCATTAAAGTAGCGATAGAAAAGAGATAAAGATGCAACAGTGCGGCGAAGAGACAGAGGTTGAAGGGAGTCAGTAAGAGGAGGAGAGTTAATGAGACGAAAAGCCTTTGACTCCACCCTATTGAGAAGAGCTGTATGTGGGGAGCCTCCCCACACATGAGAGTTGTACTCCACACAGGGGCGGATAAAACCCCTTTATAGAGTCAACAATTGTGCAGGGGTAAAGAAAGAGCGGAGTCGGCTTAGCACACCCAATCTTTTGGAAGCAGATTTTACAAGAGATGTAATATGATCTTTCCAAGATAAGTCCCGAGTAAATGAAACCCCAAGCATGTTCAAGGATGATGCAGGATTAAGCTGAATATTATTGAACATTAATGGGTTAGCGCATTCAACTCGTAACTGGATGAACCCGAGATCAGTTTTTGCGCCGATCAGACTAGTGGGCTCAGCTTGTTGCGCCCCATTGTTCTATAGATCCATTAGCATATTTAGGGACCTGGATGTAACGCGACTGCTATGGGGAAGATTCAAGAGGGAAGGTTCATATTTAGAAAGTATTGATCGTCTGCCTAATTGCCTTGATGCAGTCGACAGGTATAATTCTGTCTGCTTTCTCTCTCTCTCTCTCTCTCTCTCTCTCTCTCTCTCTCTCCTTGTTTGTCCCATCCTCATTTGCATGTTTCCACGTTTTTTTCCATGTTTTTTTTCTTTTCTTTAGTGTTCGTCTGCTCTGTATGCTAATCTTTTATCTCTTCCGATTCTTGCTTGATGTATGTCACTTTTTTTTTTTTTCATCTTTTATTTTTGTCATTCTTCCTTTCTCTTTGGCTTTTTTTTTTTTTTTTTTTACTATACGCGATTCTTGTATCTTCGCCTCCTCGCACCTTCTCCTTTCATCTTCCTCATTTTCTTCCGTCTCTCCTTGCTTCCTTTTCCTCGTTTTCTTGCACGCTTGTCTATCCTCTCCCAGCCCTCCCTTCTTGCATATATTTCATTATTTTCCTTCCTTCCTATTGTCCTCCCTTCTCCCTCTCTTTTTTTTTTTTATATTATTTACCCTCCTTCCTCTTATCCTCTCTTCCCCTTCTTTTTTCATGTTCCCTTCTTCTTCCCAGCCTCTCCTTTCTACTGTTCTCTTCTCCATTCCTTCTTTTCACTTCCTTTATTAACCGCTTTAGCTCGAGGACGTCATTTTTATTCTTGCTTCTACTAGTCTTGTTTATTCACATTTGGGCCCGTATTCCGTCGGGTAAGGAGGCTTCTTAACATCTCTTCCCTAGCGATTTGTTTGTTTAAAATGGCTGGTTCATATCCTTTTGTACGTTATCCATGTAGAGTGTGGCGATATTGGAAGGATGTACGGTATATACAGAACAGACAGTAAGGTGTAGTAAGTGAAATAAATCGCTTAGGAAAAGGTGTTTGGGAGCTTCTCTAACCTAGGAGAATTCGGGTTGGGAGAGCGCCCTAGTAGTTGAAGGGATAATAAATAAAATCGTATCGGTAGCAATATATTAACAAGTACGTCATCGTAGTGAAGTGATTAACCCCTTTCTTTAACCCCTTTTTCCTCTTACTCTTCCCTTTTTCCTCACTTCCTTCCCTTTCCTCCTCTTTTCCTTCTCTCCCTTTCTTCCTTCGCTCTTCCTCCTTTCCTTTCTCATTTTCCTTCAGTCTTCCTCCCTTGTCTTTCTTCCTTACTTCACTCTTTTGTCTTTCCTTCTTCCCATTCTTCCTTCACATTCCTACCTTACTTCCCTCCCCATCCTTTATTTCCCCTTCCTTCCGCCCTACCCTATCATCCTTCACATATCCTTCTTTCTCCTCCCTCCTTCTTTCTTCCTCCTTTTCTTCCTTTTCCTTCCTCTTTCGTTCTTCCTCCTTTTCTTCCTTCTTCGTTCTTCCTCCCTTTCTTCCTTCCCTCCCAAGTGACTATTAACACAGACGTAGTATCTAACCTTCTCATTCAGGCTAATTGCTACCTTCCTTCCTACCATCCTTCCTCCATTTATTCATTTGTTCATTCCTTAGTCATTCTCACTAGTCTTTTGTCCCTTCTGTCTTTCCACCTCGTTTCATTCGGTATTTCCTTTATTTTTATATTTATTTTCCCCAGAAGCTTTAATCCTTAGGGGATGGCACCTAACAGATCGTCTCCTTGCCCCTCTGTCCTTAGCCATCAGACGGCCCTTCCTCCAACTCATACTACCCCCTCTCCCAAAACCCTGCTTATTTTCTTCCTACCAGCCACCCTGCTCTCTCCCCTGCCCTTAACAACTATCCTACAATATATCTTTTAATTTATGCAGACACAAATACCCCAGTGACTGTCACACACCCCTCTCCCCTTCGACTCGGAACTGTTATCTTGACTTCCTCTCGTCTGGCACCCCCTCTTTCTCCCAGGCCAATTTGCACATTTCCCAGATCCATTCAGCCACTCTCTTCCATTTTTCAACAATTCCAGTCTGTCATTTAGTCTTCCTTCTTTCCTTCGAGTACAGCAATAGAGGATGTCTTTAGTAACCCGGTTTACTTATGATCTGCAGATTTTGTCGGCTAATGTGACTGCACAACAATAAGACAAGGGTAGCGAAGAAAGGTACGCCACTGGCAGTAAGAAGTGACAAGGAACACAGTACAGTCTTTAAAATCTAACAGAAGTTTTATAGGAAATAGCGAGGAGGAATCTTATAACACCTCAATGAAACTGGAAATAGAAGAATATTCGGAAAAGTTGAGAAAGAGGTCGGGATGATGATGATGATGAAAATGATGATATTGATGGTGATGGTGATGATGACTCTGTTCGGAGAGGCACTTAGTTGCATAGATAAGCTAACTACACAGACTCCACAGTCCTCATTAGGTGGCTTGCCTTGAAAGTTAGCCAGTAGTCCTAAATTAAAGCTCAAGAACAGGGTAGCAAAGCAGGTGTCTTCCCCTCCCCAACCTTTTCGACACTCCTTCCTTCCTTCCTTCCCCTTTTACTTTCCTCCTTCTTCCTTCCTTCCATCCTTCCATCCTTCCTTCCTTCCCCCTTCCTTCCCTCCTCCATCCTTCCTTCCCTCCTCCATCCTTCCTTCCCTCCTCCATCCTTCCTTCCCTCCCCGGGCCCGTCTCTGTATTAAAGTGAGACAGGTGTAGTGGGAGCGCAATATCTACCTGCTCATTAAGGCTAATTGCTACCTGTATAATGACTCGTTAATGCCTCGTCCGCTCCCCGTCAAATGAGCCACGTGGTTTGTTTGGCCATGGGAGAGAGAGAGAGAGAGAGAGAGAGAGACAATTGTTGTCATTTTCTTTTGCCTGAGAGTTTTTTATTGTAATGGTAGCAGTTTCTGTGTGTGTGTGTGTGTGTGTAACTTTCTGTAGTCCTTGAAGTTTTTTTGGTGGATGGAGGTAGTTTTTGTGGTTGTACTAATTTTAAATGCGTCTCTTGAATCTTTATTTTACTCCTGCTTCCAGGAAATGATTGAATTCAACTTCGAAGGGATGGGTCGTGGCGAAGGTTATAAACAATCCATTAATTCCTTTACCAAAATGATATCTATAATTATCTCATTCTGTCACCAGGCGATTTTATAGATAGATTTAAATGGGGTTTATATGGGCCAGCAGAGGATGGAGAGTGAGAGACTGACGAGGAAAATGTATGTGAGTGAAGTGGAGGGGGAGAGAGGGAGGGGGAGGCCAAGGATGAGATGGTGGGATGGAGTGTACAGGTATATGAGAGAGGGGGGTGTGAATTGGGAGCAGGGCAGTGAAATGGCGAGGGACAGGGCGACGTGGAGGCGATTTGTTTGTGGCCACCCCGTATGGGATTAAGGCGTCTGGCAATAGATAGATAGAGAGATAGATAGTATTATTTTAACCTCCTTCAAGTAATCTTATCACCTGGCGATATTATTAAGTTTATGAGAGAGGTTCAGAACTTTGAGGTATATATTCTCTAGTATTCACGTAATCCATGCAGAGGTCTTTCCTAAGCTGATTAAAAGTCGCTTGGAAATAGCAAGAATAAAATACGAAATACGTCATCAGATCGAAAGGGCCAATGCATAAATACGAGGTAGGAAAATATTAACTCTCCTCACCACCGTGTTAGTGGATCCAGTCATTGTGTGTGTCGAATTTTTTCTGCTGATAAAAAATGAAACTATGAAAAAACACATTTATAAAAAGAAATGGGTGTGGAGCATCCTGTTGATATTTTCGAATTCTTTGCTGACTTCTATAACCAGGCTTCCTTCATTTTAACAATAGCTTTTAACCTTTTCACTTAGAGAACTATTTTTCCTTTATCTTATCTTTACTAGAAGCCTATTATCAGCTCAGGGGAGACGTTTTACAGTGAAGGGTGTTAGTAAATCTGTGTCTATCGCCTCCATATCGGAAATTCTCTCCCAAATTGAATAAAAGGCTCAAGATAGCGAGAATCAAGAAATGTCAGTGGAAATGTACTTATGAAACACGGAGTTTTGAATCCGTAGACCTTTCTCCACTGTGTACTCGAAGAAATGCCAGAAGAGCTATACTTATGAATCACGGAGTTTCGATTCCGTAACCTTTTCTTCACCTTGTAATCGTAGGTGTTGCGAAGCCGACTGTGCCGTGAGCAGAAAATTATATTCCCAGTGCTCTTTAAATAAAAATGAAGGTTCCAGCTGCATTAAAGCTTCCTCGTCGTGTTGCACATCATGTTTGCCGTGCACGACTTAATCTGATTAACAGTCTACGTAATCCCTTACAGTGCAATGCTGTCTTCTTTCTTGGCACCACCAGGCGATTTTTCTCAGTCTCCAGTGACACCTTCAGCATAGTGATATTTTTATACTGGATGTGCTGTGTAAGCTGTACCTCGAACACTTTACTGAACATTCAATATGACTGTTACCAAGAACATGACTGTCCATATATCACTACTGATTTTCATACAGTTTTTTTCCTGAATTAGTGGATATCTAGACCCAACCAAATAAACAAAGCGGTTGTGTTGTGTCTTTTAGTGGTACTCTTAAACCCACATCTAGCAAACTACGATTAATAAAGCAGCGCGTACACGTAAGGCTGTGCCAAGGTTTAACAGCCAGACCATGAGAGAGAAGAGTCAACAGCAGTGCACAGAGCAACCCAACTGACAAAGAAGTGGTTCCACGGAGCCTTCTAAGTTCACTCGTATACGGCCGTGGGGTTTCATCGCTATTCATGAGGTGGTGCAGCGTACTGAGAACCTGTAGGCGGGTGGGTAAGTTCTTCATCACGTCAGGGCCCCGACCCTGTGTTTGCAAAGACAATGGCCCCAGAATCACACATGCTTATCAAACGGGGCCGCCTCCATGCGAATTGTCTGCGCTTCTCGAGGCTGGGAATACGGAATGAGGCCCTTTTGAGTCCAAGGGAATTAAGTAATCTTCCGTCTTGGATGATGCGGTTTTGTTTGTATCTGTACCCTGTTCCTGTAACCTGAGTCATGCGAAAGATGTGCCTAAATTAAATAACATCGCCTAGTAGTAAACAGTATTATGTAGAGTATTTCTGGGGTAACACTGACATTTGATTTTACATATAATTGGTTTTCATTGATGCACAATAAAGCTATTGACAAACAGGGTTCATCACTTACTTAGTCTTTGTTCAGTGAGGGTCCAATTAGGGTGTCAGGTGATATATTGCACCCTGTGCATCAGTGCTCAGTGCTCAGCAAATATGTATGTATAAACTGGATAGGCTTAAAAACTGGGGGAGGGAGAGATGTGCAAATGAGTGTAGTCTGTGGAATTATCTGACGTTAAATGTTACTGTAATGCCTGTTCTTAGACGGGTGATGTTAAAGCTGCATCTCTTTGCTGGAGTGTTGTCTCCTTTTGGGAATTAGATGGTCCAGAGCAGAGCATTGACTGAAACCCTCAACCATTTTTTTTTTTTTTTAAATTCGTGGCACATCCAAACTATGTAGCCGAACTTAGGAAAGATCCCTTGACGTGAAGACGGTTAGATAAAGCGATTTGTGACTCCTACACACAAGGAACCACAGTCCCACATACATACATACATACATCAGCCCAATACAGGCTGACACATACAGATATACACACGCACTTACACAAACACGCGCACTCAGAACGGTTACAAGGCTTATTATTCGACATTACCATATGCCAGCAGCAGCCACGGTGCCTAAGAGACACACACACACACACACACACACACACACACACACACACACACACACACACACACACACACACACACACACACACACACACACACACACACACACACACACACACACACACACACACACACACACACACACACACACACACACACACACACACACACACACACGACAAACAGCTCATAACTAGGTGGCACTGCTAGATACACTCCCAAACACAAACAAGTAAGACAATCAGGTATCCAAACACAAACACATAGAGTATATACAGCCAGAGACTACAGAGGACATGAAAACACACACACACACTGAGACATAAATACACCCCTTCAGTGCGAGGACGGCTTCTTTGCTTTACTCTTTTTACTGATAAAATGTTTTCTTCAACTTTATTAAGATGTGCGTGGTAGGAGGACTGCCCATCTGCCACGAATTATTCACATTACATATATTTTTTTATTGCTCACCAAACTAACGCCCTCATTATTAGGTGTATATACTTTCTAAGATTATTAAATAGAGAGAGAGAGAGAGAGAGAGAGAGAGGAAATATTAAAAAAAAAAATCCACATATAAATGAGGTAGTAAAAATGAGAGGCTGGATATCAATTTGTGTGTGTGTGTGTGTGTGTGTGTGTGTGTGAGAGAGAGAGAGAGAGAGAGAGAGAGAGAGAGAGAGAAATATAAAAAAAAAAATCCACATAAATGAGGTAGTAAAAATGAGAGGCTGGATATTAATTTGTGTGTGTGTGTGAGAGAGAGAGAGAGAGAGAGAGAGAGAGAGAGAGAGAGAGAGAGAAATAACATAAATATTTGAATTTTTCCCCTCAATGGAGATGCCCTGCTAGGAAGAGCGTGTTCCTTGATGAGGGAGGTTAGCATGGAGGAGGAAGGGGAGGGAGAGAGGAAGGAATGGAAAAAGAGAGGTAGGAGATGGAAGGAGATTAGGAGGAGGACGGGGAGAAGGAGGGGAAGAAGAAAGGAAAGAAGTATAAAAAAGGAAGAAAAAGAGTTATAGAAATTGCAGAAGGACGGAGACTGGAAAAGAAAAATAGGGGGAAGAAGGAGAGGAAGATAAAGTAAAGAAGAAGGAAGAGGAGAAGGAAGGGGAAGAAGTGGCCAGAAGATGGAAAGGGATGATTGAAAGAAAATGCTGAGAAGTGAATAGAAATAAAATAGGAAGAGGAAAAGAAGAGGAGGTTAAAAAAGACGAAAGAGGAGAGGAAGGAAATGAGGAAAGAGGGCAGGAGGGCAATAGATAGGAATAAGAAATATGGAAGAAAAACAGTGGTTTGAGAAAAGAAAAAAAAATGAACGATATGAGAAAAAGAAGTAAGGTGGGAAAGAGTTAAGGAGAAAATATAAACGAAGAGAAGATAGAGGAACAAGAAAAATAATGAGGGAAAAGCGTAGAAGAAACAAGAGGCACATGAATAGCTGGGAAAAATAGAGATAAAGAAAGGTGAAGAAGAGATTGGACACAGGAAAACACTGGGAGATTGGTAGGAACTAAAAATCTAGAGATGAATGAGGCAAGAAAATATGAAAAGCAGGCGCATCCTAAATGTAGACAGAGACAGGGGCGAGCACAATGGTTAAAAAAAAAAAAAAAAAAAAAAGCAGACAAATAAATTGCAGCTGTTAAAAAGAAAAATACAAGAGAGAGAGAGAGAGAATATTAACATGCTGCTCAGAGAGAGGAAAAATGATGAGGCAAGAAATAGAGGGAAATGAGGATGGAGAAAGCGAAGGAATGCAAAGAACTCTTGAATGCTGGATGATGGAAGGGTTATGGGGAAGGAGGAGGAGGAGGAGGAGAAGAGGAAGAGGAAAAAGAAGAAGAGGAGGAGGAGGAGGAGGAGAACGTAAAGGAAGAAAAAGAAAGAATGTATGTAAAGGAAGAAGAGGAGAAGTTGAGGAAGAGAAGAAGAAGAGGAAAAGGGAGGTGGAGGAGGAGGAGGAGGAATGCAAAAGAACCAAGGAAAGCAGTGATGCGAGGGTGTTGGTATGGAGGAGGAAGAAAGAATAGGATTTGATAAAGTGTGTGAATAAGGGAAAAAAACGAAGAAGAGAGAGAGAGAGGAAAAACGAGGAGGAGGAAGATAAAGAGATTAGAAAAATGCAAGAATTTTTAACAGTGTGAGTAGTGTTCAAGGAAGAAGATAAGGAGGGGAAACAAGACGAGGAGAAGAAGGAAGAAGATGAGGAAGAGAGTAAAGAGGATGAGGAAGAAAATTATGAGCAAGTGGTTGAGAAGTAGCAGAAAAATGAAGATTACAGGAAAGAAAAGGAGAAAAAGGGAAGAGAGAAGGAAGCAAGATGAGGGAAGAAAAGAAAACGAAAGGATGAAAAGAGGAAGAAGAGGAGATAGAATGATCAGGAAGTGAAAGAAAGGAGAAGTGGAAGGGAGAAAAGAAAGAAAGAAAGCAGAAGATTGAGAAGCAAGACTGAAAGAAAATATTAAGATGAGAATTTAAGAGAAAAGAGGTAAAGGGAAAGGAATGGAAGGCGAAGGTAGGGAACAGGAAGAGAGAAAGAGAGGGAGAAGGGGTTGGAAGAGGAAGGGGCAAAGGAGAGACAAGGTACTGTATATGGATAGGTTACGAAACTAAGGGGAGAAAGAGAGAGAGAGAGAGAGGGGGGGGTGGGCAGTTTAAGAAGGCTGGGGGTACTGGTGGCTAATAAAGGAGGCAATACGCCAGAATGGGGGGAAATAATAGGCTTGGGGAGTGAGGTGCGAGGCCGGGAATAAAAAGAAACGTAAAATAAAATCATAATGGTGAAATGTGGACCCGGTAAGAAAAAGGAGGAATGTGAAAAATGGGGCGAAAGGAGGAGGAGTCGAGGCGGAGAGTAAAAAGATAAATAATAGTCATGAACAAAAAAAAGTTCGAAGATAGAATATAGGATGTAGAAGAAAATCACTGACGCTCAGATTTGGAAGAAACAAGAATAAGAATAAAAGAAATAATAGACAATTCCTTCCAGAAGAAAGATAAGTAAGAAAGAGAATTAAAAGGAGGAGGGGGAAGAAGAAGAGAAGGAAGAAGAGGAGGAAGACAAAATAAAGAAACATTAGGTATTTAGGTGTAGGAGAGGAGGAGGGGGACACAATAGCAGAAATAAAAGTTGAGAAAATAGTAGGAGGTAGAATATACTGTAGGTCGCTGTGGAAAACAAAAAATAACTTTATTATTAGAAAGAAATAAGTGAATGGCAGAAAATAATAGTAGTAGGAAGAATTGGAGTCTTGATATGGAAGGAATAGACGGAAAATAAGCCAGAGGAGAGTGATGAAGAGAGAGAGAAAAAAAAAAGGAGGGGGAGAAGAACTTAAAGGATGAAGAAGAGAGTACGAGGAACACTGAAAAATAAAAGACCTCAGAAACAAATGACCATGAATGCAGAGAGAAACGATGATGGATGCTGGAACTGAAAACGCAGCATGATGAAAAATAAATATAAAGAAAAAGAGCGAGGGAGGGGGGGAGGAGGAGGAGGTCGAGAGCGATTCAGCAGCGAAACAGAATTGGAAAACAAAGAATGGCGAAATCCGCGACACATGAAAAATACTTGCAAAATTGAACTCTCAGAAAAAGTCAGTGGAATAGGAAGCCGGAAAAAGTAATATTACTGGCGAAGGGAAATATATGATGACAAATGGACGAAAAGAAAACATGAGAACAAGGAAATATGAAAGCACACCCTGGAAGAAACAAATGTCAGATGGACGCGAAGGATATAATTAAAGGTCTGTCTTAAAATATTCAAACATGCGGTGGAAGGCAGGTAAGATGTTGCATGCACAATGAGAGGAAAAGACCAAATTTGCACAAAATGTTTTAATTTATTCAATGGAAGCGCACAAAGGAAAGCCAAATACACCAAGAGTGAAAAAAATAAACGCAAAGTTCATTCAGTGGAAAGGACAGAAAAATGTCATTCACGAACAGAATACTAAATAACTCTTACACGAGATAGTTATGTACGCAAAATATCATGAAACACAAACGAAGCGGAAAAATGCATCAAAAAGTCCTTGAGAAATGTTAATGTACACACAGCAGAGAGCACAAAAATACAATACAAAATGGAAAACAAAAAATTTCCACAGTTAATGAAACACATGTCTGAATCCTCATAAAAATGTAGGAAAAAATACCAGAACGGAAAAAAAAAAAATCCGTGGGTTGAAAAGGAAGAGGAAAAAAGCATTAAAGAGGAGGCAAGAGGCAAGAGGAGAGAAGAGCCAGCCACGAGAGAAGAGGAAGGAGGCGGAAGGAGATGGGAAACTAGATGGATGAATACGAAATGTCAGGAGAGGCGAAAAAAATGGCTTCGTGTTAGGAGAAAGGCGCCTTGTTTATGCTTGAGGATTTAATTTAAGTGGTGGGGGTGTGGGGGGATTGAGCCGGGGAGGTATAAGTGGCTGGGTACGTAGGTCGTGTGTGTGTGTGTGGGGGGGGGGTTGCGAATGGGTAGGTGTAGCTATGTGTGCGTGTGTAGTGTTTTTTTTTGTGTGTGTGTGGTTAGGTGTGGTTGTTTTAAGTTATGGGGGTTGGCAGGTATATAAGTGAATATTTCCTTTGTATAGGTGTGTGTGTGTGTGTGTGTGTGTGTGTGTGTGTGTGTGTGTGTGCGTTGGTGCTTGCATCTTTTTCCTATCTTTTGTTGTGAGTGGAGGGGGGGGGGGATTGGATTCAAAACTACAAAGGCGACCCTGGAATACTGTCAAAAGAAATCGCCAATTCCCCGACACAGACAGTTGCATGGAGCTGCACCCGAAACATGCAAGGCGTCACTTCCCAGATACGTGCAAATGGATAAGATAATGTACAATAGAACTTGACTTTCCCGAAATTGTTCCACTTAAAATACAGACAAGATACGTAAAATCCATCCTAGACAATTTACCTACCAACAAAGCTCCAGCCCCAGATGGAATTCCGCCAATTGATTTGAAAAAGTGTTCCCCAGAACTTGCCTTTGTTCTAGCTATATTATTCAGACTATGCATACGTACTTCTTCATTCCCAAATTCATGGAAAGACGCCAATATCCACCCACTGCCGAAGAAAGGAAGTTTCTCCGATCCCTCAGATTACAGATTAATAGCTGTCACATCTTCTCTTGGTAAGGTATTTGAAACTTTAATTAATAAGCACATTGTTAAACATCTTGAATCCAACAACTTAATTAGTGATACACAATATGGTTTTCGCCACGAAAGATCCACTTCTTACATACTCAATCTCCTAACTCATACCATCCGTCAATCAATTGACCTACATGGAGAAACTCATGCAGTAGCCCTTGTTATATCTAAAGCTTTCGACAGAGTATGGCACCGTTCCCTGCTGTCCAAACTCCCTTGCTATGGACTAACGTCTTTTGTTCCTTTGATTTCCTCATATCTCAGTGACAGGAAAACAAGAGTAAAAGTAGATGATGTATACTGTATTCCAATTTCCACTCAATTAACGCTGGCATGCCGCAGGGATCAGTTCTAGCGCCAACCTTGTTCTTGGTTCATATTAATGATCTCTTATCTGTCACCCATAATCCCATCCATTCATATGCAGATGACTCAACACTACATAGTTCATTCACACTCAGACACCCAATTACAAAGTCTAATATCTCTACCTCTCAACTCAGTACAGCCATCTCCATAAATCAAGACCTATCCACGATCAGTGTATGGGGACAAAACAACCTTGTCTCATTTAATGATAGTAAAACTAAATATATACAATTTACTAATAGATAGATATTGCCAGATTCGTATATTACCTTTGCTACTAATATTCTCATCTCCGAAAGTGTTGAAATTCTCGGTGTCTCACATAACAATGCTCTCAGCTGGACCTCTCATGTTAGATCACTTGCTAAAACTGCCTCAAAGAAACTTGGATTATTGTACAGAGTCCATAACTTTTTCACTGACAAGGAGTTAGCTGTGATTTATGAGTCATATGTACTCTCAGCTTGAATATTGCTCACCCTTGTGGAATGGATGTGGAGAGGTTGCATTAAAACAACTAGACAAAATTCAGAACAAAGCTGTTAGAAGTATTAACAACCCTACCATTACAAATGAACTATCTCTCCTACAAGTAAGAATGAATGTTGCCTCCCTTGCATTATTTTACAGATATTTTTATGGCAAATGCTCAGACGAAGTTGCGTCCATGGTGCCACCTTTCCATGCCTTCCCTCGTGCTACATGGGCATCTGGTAGCGCTCATGACTGGAATGTCACTCAGGTATATTGCAGAACTTCTGCCTATCAGAATTCTTTCATTCCCCGTACTGCATCTCTCTGGAACGCGCTTCCCCAGAGTTGTTTCCGTCCAAACTTCAACCTACAGCTGTTCAAGTCTGTTACAGATATTTTACGAACAGAGGACACCAGTAAGCTGGTGTATGGATTATTTTATTTTTTTTGTTCATTTGTTTTTCTTTCCTCTATTCTGTTATCAAAAAAAAAAAAAAAAAAAAAAAAAAAAAAAAAAAAAAAAAAAAAAGAAAAAAAGATTGTGCAGTCGTTTGATAGTCTGAGTACGTAATATGAAGGAGCGTACAGTATAATGCACCTGGGTGAAATGTACTGTGTACCTATGTACGGACGGGAACATTTAACGCTTTTTGCTGTCCCCGTGATGTATCATTGCACCCGCGTTCGAGATGCGAAAGCGGGGTATTGTTTCGGTCGGCTTGTATCAGTTTTTTTTTTTCTTTGTGTTTGTGTTAAGAAAATACCTCAGTACTGATCCGATTTTGACTAGTCTTGTTGGACGTGTTTGGCTTTACAGAGTCAACTTAAACAGTTATTATCCGATTTAAGCCAACGATGCAAAGGTTGAGGGTAAGGGAAGAATACAGGTAGACAGTTTTTGGAACATTCAATTAAAGGTCAAGAACAAAGAACAAGGTTAAATTTCACCCCGTATGTGTGTGTGTGAACAAAATAACTAAAACACTTTTAGTGTGATTTGGATCAAACTTGTTGGAAGGGTTGAGGACCAGGTAAGGAGATGACCTATAGTTTTTTAAAACAATAGGTCAAAGGACAAATTCACATGACAAGGGCAACTTCAAGTTTTTCTCAGATTTAGACCAAACTTTGTGTGAAAGGGTTCAGGCTAAGGCGAGAGCAAAGGAATTCGAATTTGACAACAATCCGTCAAAGGAAAACGTCACAGTACCAGGTCGCATGTTCGGTCCTGTAACGAAAACAGTTTTATTTGCTTTGGACGCCACTTACTAGGAGGACTGAGGGTCAACCAAGGATGAAGATGTTTGATTTTGAGAACAGTAGGTCAATGATGAAGGTCACAGGACAAAATCAACTCAAGCAGTTGTGATCTGATTTGGACCAAAGTAGGTGGAAGTGTGAAAGGTCTGACAGTAGTGAAGTTATTCGACCTTGAGAACAGTCGGTCAGTGGTCAGGGTCACAGGGCAATGGCAAATGTTCGGCCCCTTGATCAGTTGGTGGTCGTGGGTGCTCCTTTCCCACTTTTTAATTCCTGCAGCCTCTAGATGATTTGAATTAGCTTAGGAGAGACTTTATCGACAGGAGGTGTTAGCTATAGCCATGATAAAATCCTACAGTATGAAAGGCCATTCCTAACAAGAAAAAAAAGAATCGTATGGTAGTGTCCAACAATAACTGCGCTTAAGGTTACAGGAGTCGTGGGGTTAAAGTATCACAACGAGCGAAAATATTATTGCAATATCATGATTCTGAGACCTCGGCAAAGATGACTGCTTTTAACTATTATCATCACCCCTTTACTAATATGGATTTTTAAAAACAATATATTTTTTGCAGGTGCAGATATATGGCTGGTGTGGATGTGCTGCAGGTGTGTGTTGCAGATTTGGGCGTGTTGCAGATGTGGATGTGTTGCAGGTGTGGATGTGCTGTAGGTGTGTGTTGCAGATATGAGCTTGTTGCAGATGTGGATGTGTTGCAGGTGTGAATGTGTTGCAGGTGTGGGTGTACTCCAAGTCTGTCTGTGTTGTACGTATGGATGTTTTGTAGGTGTGAGTGTGCACTGTAGGCGTAGATATGTATTGTAGGTGTAGATTTGTGTGTGTGTGTGTGTGTGTGTGTGTGTGTGTGTGTGTGTGTGTGTTAGGGGTATGAGTGTAGCAAGAAGACCAGTGTGAACAGCCAGAAAATAGCTGTCTTTGCTTTTACTCTGCATTTAGAGAGAGAAAGAGAGAGAGAGAGAGAGAGAGAGAGAGAGAGAGAGAGAGAGAGAGAGAGAGAGAGGGGCATTTCACAGAGAACTGGTAAAAGGAGAGCGAGAGTGGTAATTAATGAAAGAGGAAAAGCAATTAGGGAGCGGGAGAATGCATGACGTTGGGACACGGGGAGAGAGAGAGAGAGAGAGAGAGAGAGAGAGAGAGAGAGAAGTGGGGGGAATTGTTGATGTACAGTACGTGAAGGACCCATATCGCTGTGTGTGGGTGCCATATCATGTACGTAAATGCTAGGTACACGAATTCTGTGTTGATTCCATATGTACGTGGGTGCCATATAATGTCCGTAGGTGCCATATCATATACGTGGGTGCCGTAACATGTACCTGGGTGCCGTGTCATGTACGTGGGGGTCATATCATGTTCATGGGTGCCACATCATGTACGTGGAGGACATGGGTACGTAGAAGTAGTTCCACGTATGTGTGATTGCATGTACGTAAGGACGACATCGTGTATGTGGGACCTCATAAGGACCATTTGTACGTGGCGGTAATACCTCTACGTGGGGTCATGTATTTCCTCACTAAAAGTATCAAATCTCAGTAAGCACCATGCATTTCGAAATATATGACCGAAGAAATTGAAAACAGCTCTTCTCATGTGTATGTCAGTAATGGCACTTGCATCTTATACCAAGGCACTAGACAGCACTGTAACGGCTTCAGAATGCATCACTTCACAAGGCGTCACTCCAGAATGCGCCACTTCACAAGGCGTCACTCCAGAATGCGCCACTTCACAAGGCGTCACTTCACAAGGCGTCACTCCAAAATGCGTCACTTCATAAGGCGTCACTCCAAAATGTGTCGCTCCGAAATGCGTCGCTTCACAATGCATCACTCCAAAATGCATCACTCCAAAATGCATCACTCCAAAATGCTTCACTTCAGAATGCGTCACTCCAAAACCAGGCAAACCAACCATTCCGAGAAAGCAAGCTACGTTCTGCCCATTTTCACATCCATCCCGCCCAGGTGTTTCGGTACTTTTGGTGAGGGTGTACGTGGAGAGGAGGTGTACTGTACTGTACTATCACGGACACTACTACCGATCCACTTCATTGCGATAAATAACGGGATAGTGAACAGTGACTAATGAAACCCAGTGATGCGATCTTCATAACCCAGCCAGTTTTTCAGAATGATGTGTTAGAGCTTCATAGTTGTTAGATTGAAAAGTGTAGCGATATTCCTGACCGAATCTTGTACAGCCAGAAAGCAGAAATTTTCCTCATCCTTCCCTGTATGATATGAAGAGGAAAAAGATGACGGATGTAAAGCTATGAGAAATAGTTCGTCTACACTTATCTCCTGGATTTGACAGTGGGAGTTATTACAAGTATTGTTTTTATGTCAAACACACAGCTAAAGGGCATGAGAAAGAAGGTATAAATTACAGTATGACTTATGGGTAGGAATGAGAAGTGTAGAGGGCATGATACAGTACTGGATTGTCAGCCAACTATTGCCTCCGTTTGTACTTTAAATAACTGTGTAATTACAAGACTGTACTATAACTAATTATGTAATTATTAGTTACTGTGTGGCTGAAAAAAAATTACTCATATTATACGCTAGCAGTCTCATGCCATAAAGGGATTCTACAAGCGAATTTCTGCCGTTGACTGTACGTACACTCGCTCCAGAAAGTATCGGTGCAGACTATGTGTTAAATATTATGACACACGGAACAAAGGAAACTGGAAGGTGCGGTTCTGTCCTCCCACACGCAGGCATCTCTGACGATAGATGACTGCTATATCAGATACCTTTTGTGTCCTTCATGATGAGTAAGGAATGGCCGTAGATGTTATAATATATACAGGTATTAACGGGCTGTCACTGCCACATGGTTGAATCATTCCGGATGACATCGGACCCACAGTGCTCCGATACTTTCTGGAGCGGGTGTACGCCCCATATCGCGTACGTGGTGATATCTAAGTAGAAACCATGTAGCCTACGTAGAGGCCATGTCTCTCGAGGCGTGGCCTTAAAAACCGTCTGCGTTGAGGCTGTGCACCCAGATACCGTGTACGTGGAAGGGCATGTGCGCTAGATCCATCAAGGCTATGTAGAGGTCCTGTACTTTTAGTCGTGTACGTGGAGTCCGTGTATAGCACGTGGGGGAAGTATATAAGTGAGGACTAGAGCATATAGGGTACATTGGATCCATATCTATAAGTGGGTGATGTGTACGTGGGATACGTGTACGTGGGAGATTTATACATTGAACCTAAAACGTGGGGATCTTGAAATTACAGCACTTACATGTAGGGAAGGTCTATGTGCGCATGTATTGTACTTGGGAACTGTGTACATAGAAGTCGTACGTAGGGGTCTTGTACGTAGGAACCGTGAACGTGGAGCCCATGTGCGTAAGGATCGTGTAGGTGGGATTGATGTAAGTGGGCAATGTGTATGTGGGAGGTTGAGGAAACACCGAGATCAGATACTGTGGGCGCTAATAAGGTTATATTGAGAGAGAGAGAGAGAGAGAGAGAGAGAGAGAGAGAAGGGAAAGAGGGAGGAGGAGGTGGAAATGAGGGTACAATGTGTCTGTAGATGTATGCAGAACACACACACACACACACACACACACACACACACACACACACACACACACACACACACACACACACACACACACACACACGAGAGAGAGAGAGAGAGAGTATAACAGGATATCGTGTTAACTACCCGACTGATTAATTGATATGGACGTCTGAATACATAGCGGAGTGTGTGTGTGTGTGTGTGTGTGTGTGTGTGTGTGTGTGTGTGTGTGTGTGTGTGGTTAAAGCGAGATGGAAGACAGACATAAAGGCACAAAGGAAGAGAGAGAGAGAGAGGGAGGGGGAGTCCTTGAAGATGCAATGGATTAGACCGTACGAGTGAAAAGAGTGAGTGAAAGAGAGGCCCTGAAAACTGCAATGGCTTAGAGAGAGAGAGAGAGAGAGAGAGAGAAATGTGAGCTTTCTTTAGCCCACCTGGAATGCTGATGTTCTTGCTACTCTTAAGCGACCTTTAAATATTCCTTTTAATTTTCTTGTTTTCATTTCTCCTTTCCTTCTTCTCCTTTCGTCATTACCTTTTGTCTTTTCCTTGCTCTTATTATTTTTATTTATCCCTCTTTTTTTCTTCTTTTCATCCCTCCTCTCTCTATTCCTCATCTCTTCTTTCTAGCCTTCCTTCACCCTTTCCTTTTTTTTCTTTTTTTTTCTTTTTCATTTTTCTTCCACCTTTCTCCTCTCACTTCCTTCAGCTCTGCTTTTCCTCTTGTTTTCCCTCCTACTTACCAACAATTTATTTTCATTTTTCTCTCGTCCTTGTGTTTCTTCTACCTTTGCTAAGTTTTTCAATTTTCTCCCTCATTCTGTTATTTTACCATCTTTTCCTTCCTCCTAGCCCTTCACTTATTTTCCCTTCTCCTTTCCTCTTTTCATTGTTTTCCTTTTCATATCTTTGTTATTTTGTGTTCATTTTCTCAGCTTCATTTTGTCTCATTCCGCCTCTCTTAATTTCCTCTCATACTTTTCTTTTCATTTTTCTTTTATGCTCTCTCTCTCTCTCTCTCTCTCTCTCTCTCTCTCTCTCTCTCTCTCTCTCTCTCTCTCTCTCTCTCTCTCTCTCTCTCTCTCTCTCTCTCCCTCCCTCCATTTTGCCATATTCTTTACTTTGTTTTACTTTCTCCTTCAACATGTCTCAGTCTCTCTTTCTTCGTCCTTATTCCTCTTTTTCTTCATTTCTCGTATTTTTTTTCATCACCTTGTCTCATATTCTCATTCTTCATTATCTCACCTTCTCCTTTCTAAAATTTATTCTTATTCTCTTTAATTCTCTCATTTCCTTTTCCTTCATCCTTGCTCCTCATTCTTCCCTCTCTCTCCTCCCTATCCTCTTCTCCCCAGCCCACCTTAGACTCCCTCCCCACACATTTTCCTCCTCTCCCACTTCCTATTCCTCTTCCTTTATCCCTGCTCCTCATTCTTCCCTTTCTCTCCTGCCCATCCTCTTCTCCCCAACCCAACGTAGACTTCCTCCACACACATTTTCCTCCTCTCCCCCTACCTATTTTTCCCTCCTCTCTCATCTTCCTCCTCCTCCCTCTCTGCCTTCATTCTCCCACGTCCTTTCCTCCACTCTTCCTTACCTGCATCTCCAGTCAACTTAGCTACATCTCCCCACACTTTCCCATCTCTCCTCTCCATTTCCCCATTCCCAGTCATTATATCTTTCCCTCCCTTCCCGTACCGTACCTCCCCACCCACTCTATCTCCCATATCCCCACCCTCCTTTTCTCTGCCTCCTCCCCGAATATGATATTTCCTTTTCCTTCTCCCCTGACACCCCGAGCATCTCTTGACACGTGAGCCGCTTTTCCTCCCCACCTCTCTACTCTCCCACCTCCTTCCTTCCCACTCCTTTACTCCCCGTCTTCCTTCCCATCCCTCCACTCATCACCTCCTTCCTCTCCATCCTTCTAGCTCCCCTCTTTATCCCCTCCACTCCCCCTTCCTTCCTCTTCACCTCTCAGTTCCCTACCTCCTTCATATTAGTCTTCTTACCCACCTCCTTCCACCCCACCTCTCTACTTCAACCCTCCTTCCTCCCCACCTTCTTCCTCCCCACCTTCTTCCTCCCCACCTTCTTCCTCTCCACCCCTCTCCTCCCCACCTCCTTCCTCCCCACCTCGAGACCATTGCTGCTTTCTCTCCCATCTCCCCACCTCATCTCCCTTTAATGGCTTCACTAAGATTACCAAGTTGCGCAGTTTATTTGTTATTCTTCCAGACGATTTCATTCAGCTTAGGGACCGTCTTGAGGAGTGAAGGTGTTCTTGAAGGCTCTGTTTAACTCTTGTAGTTCGTAAAGCCTCTCCTGCATTGAATAAAATCGCCTCAAATGACAAGAACGAAATATATACTCCATCGGGTTGAAGGGGTTAGAAGACTCTGCTACGACACTGTTTTCCACCTCATACTTTGCCTTTTTTTTTTTATCACTTCCTCCTCTGTCTCATCTACCCCCTCCCCCCCACTTCCTACTTCCTGACCTCGGCTACTTACCCCTTGACACTTCCCCTCCCTGACACTTCCCCTCATTTTCTGTTTTATATCCTACTTTCATCTTCCATTGCCTATACCCTTTCTACTCTAACATGTTCTAAAATTGTCATCTCTCTATCCTGAATACTGTGTTGTATCAAAGGATGAAACCAGAATATAATACTAGTCATGAGGAAGTGTTATAGAAAGAATTAGAGTCGTGGCACTTTTTTCTGCCACTTAACTATGTCACATAAGCTGCAAAAGAATGAAAATCTGGACCAAGTTAAGGCGAAAGAACTCTTAATATCGAGTTTCCTTTTCTCTTTACTGATTCTTATTTTTCCTTTTTTCATACTCTTACTTTAATTTGCTAATCCCTTTCTTTCTTCACTTTCTTACTTTCCTTATTTCCTCTTCCCCTTTCTTCCTCTTCTCCTTACCTATTCCTCTAGTCTGCCACTTCCCTTCCTGCTACTCCCCCTTTCATTATTTTACTCCCCCCTGCTCTGCTACGCTCTTTCTGTCTACTCTGATTTCTCTGTTCATCTATCTCCTACTCCTTCCTCCCTCCCTCATCACTTCCTCATCATCATCCTCTCCGTTCTGTAACAGTGCTTTCTTTTAATTACATCTTTCTCAGATCTCTTAACCTGCCACTTATACCTACTCCTTCTCTTCCTCCCTCTCTCTCCTCCCCACTCCAGAAGACCTACACCCCAGATCTCACTTACCTCTTTCCCCGTCCTTTCCTATCTTTCTTCCTTCCTTCTCTTTCCCACATCTACACTTCTCTCATTCCTCAAACTCTCTTTCTCCTTCCCTCCTATTTTCACCCCTCCCCCATCTCCCCACCCTTCTCCCCACACCACTAACCCTATTCTCCAGATATCACTCGTCATTCTCCCCATCCCCACCCAATATGGACGTCTCCTGTGAGAGCCACATATATACAAATTGGCTCTCTTTCCCACTCCTCATTTTACTTCTCTTTCTCCTCAACCCTGTCCTCCTTCACATCTCCATCCCATCATCCGCTCTTCCTTCCTCCCTCCCTCCCTCCCCTTCCCTCCATCCTTCACACGTCAATCTTCCTTCTTTCTCTCACCAACTCCCTTCATTCACTTTACCCTCTGTCCTCACCCCACCCTTCATTCTTTCCCTTCTAACCTCTCCCCCTCTTCTCCCCACCTACCCCGTCTCTCCACCCTTTACTCCTCAACCTCTTCTTCCTCTGTCCCCCTCTCCTCCCACCCCTTCTCCTCTCCAAACCATTCTTCTCCCTCCTGCCTCCATACTCCTCTCTTCCCTTCTCCACCTCTCCACTCCTCCTCTCCCCGCTAAAACCTGCTCCCCATCCGCTTCCGATATGGACGTCGCACTATGACAGCCGAATATAAAATTGATGGAAAAGGGTGCAATATTTTACCCCCATGCCCAAGTTCGAAGGTGGTGGGGGAAATCACAAGTTGGAAATATTATTCGTCTGGTTTTCGGAAAATATATATTCTGGAGGTGGGAGTGTAGGTCTTTTCGATTTGTGCGTGTGTGTGTGTGTTTTTTTCTTATATATGGGTTAAAAATGTGGCTTCTCTCGTGCTAAACTCTGCTTCGGTCACTTTTTTCTTCTCTGTGGCCTTTTTAATTTTTTTTTTCCCCGCCTTAATTTCCCTCTCAGTCCTTCTTTCCTCTATTCTCAAGCTTCCCTTTTCCCCTCCTTTGTCTTTTCTCTTTGTGTCGCTGCCTTTGTTTTCTTTTTCTCCTCTTTCTCTTTCTGTATTTTTTCATTTGTTTTTTCTTTCCTTCATTTCCCTCTCCATCCTTCTTTCCTTTATTCTCGTGCTCCCCTTTCTCCCTCCTTTGTCTTTGTCGCTCGTGGGCTACCTTTTGTCTTCTTTTTCTTCTTTTTCTCTCTCTTTCATTATCTCCCCTGACAGTACCTTCCTTTTTTCTTCCTTTCCCCTCACCTTCCCTCCCTTCCTCCTGCTCGCTTTGTCTTACCTCCTTGTTTATAAATAATGTGTGACTTTTCTGCATCTCTCGTGTCAGACTACACCTTGATCTTTTCTTTTTTCTCTCTTTCTCAGTCCATTATTTTTTTCCCTCTCTCTATTCTATCCGCTCCCAACAGTACGCTTCTTTTTTCCTTCCCTCCCCCCTTCCCTGCCGTTCTCCTCTGTATCTCCTACTTCTTTTATGTCAAACTTTACTTTTTTTTTCCTTTTCTGTGTGTCTTTTTCATCGTCCCTGACAATAGGTATCATTTCTTCTTCCTTCTTCCCATTCTTTCATACCAGCAGTACCTCTTTATCATTTCTTTCCTTTTCTTTCTCTCCCTCGCTTATCTTTCTTCCCTCCTCCTCCTCTCCCTACCTTCCCTCTCCATTGCCGTCCCTTTTTCCTTTATTTCTTTTTCTCTACCTTTCCTTCCCTTCCCAGTCCTCCCCTCTCTTATTTCCCTTTCTCCTCCCCTCTCCTTCCCTCCTGTTGTTCCTTTCATTCTTTTCCTCCCTATTTATCATCTCTCTCCTTCCTTTCTGCTCCACCCTTTTCCTTCTGTTCTTTCCTCCTCCTCCTTTCTCACATCCCCCCCATTCCCATTCTTCTTCCATTTTCCCCTCTATGTTTTCCTCCCTTCCTCTCGTTCTTTCATCCCTTTATATTTTCCCCCGCCATATCTGCCAATAACTTCTTTATTTGCTTTCCCTCTCCCTTCCTTTCTTCCTTCCCTCCCTCACACTCTTCCTTTCTGTTACCTCTTACTTTACCTTCCTTTCCTTCCTTTAACTCTCCCTTCCTTCATGCTTCCTTCTTTCTCTCTCCCCTATTTCCTTCCTTTTCACCCTTGCTTCTATCTTCTCTCTTCCCCTCCTCCCTTCACCAATCACCCCTTACTCTTTTTCCTCGTATCATTCTTTTACTCTTCCCCTCCTTTCTCTCCTTCCTCTTCTCCCCGCCCCCTTCTTTCCTCCCTATTTCCCTCCCTTCTTTCCCTCCCTCCTTCTCCCCTTCCCTTTTCCTTGCTCCCCAATTGTTCTTTTCCCTCAAGACCATCCATAACCTCCCACTTGTGAGGTTTTTCATGTCAGAGGTAAGTACGGTTGGAAGTGTGTGTGTGTGTGTGTGTGTGTGTTTATATTTGTATGTATGTATGTGTGTTTCTGTATGTGTATGTGTGTGCTTGTGTATGTGTGTGTTTTTGGTGTGTTTCTGTGCGTTTATTTTAGGGGAGATATTTCGTAATGAATGGGTGTGGAACAATCTCCATAATCCACCCAATTCCTAGAAACTCCAATACACCGAAGAATTATAGAGACCCAGAAATTCCCCAGAAAATCATCTTAGCCTAGAAAATAGATGAAGGGTGTTAGAAAATGGCCTGTCGGTAAAGCAGGTAGGAAAATGAAATAAGAAAGTATCAATAGTAAACATATGAGAGTCAGAAACCACGTAAAAACAAATACCCAGATGAAACTAACAAGAGGAGGAAGGAGCTAGAAAATGGCCCGATGAAGGGGTGACTTTAGAAATAAATCAAGAAGTATCATTCACGGAGGAGACTTGGAAAGGAAGTACCCTAAAAATATTAAGAGAAAATGGAACAAAAAATATCAGTCCTATGGAGGTATAGCTTAAAAGAAAAAGAAAAAAAAAAAAAGCCTGTAGAGAACAGTAGAGCCGAATGTCAGAATGGATGAGGGAGGGATGGTAACCAGGCCCGGGTGGGAGTGTTGGGTGTCAGAGGAGGCTACGGTGAGGCGTTTATCAAGCCAACAGGGCCAAAGACGAGTAACACGTGCTGCGGGAAAGTCTGTGTTGTGTTGTGTGTCAGACGGAGCTCGCATGTAGATAGACAGATAGATATAGACAGATAGGTAGATTAATAGATAAACAGGTAAGTAGGTAGGTAGTTTATCGCCCACAGATTTGCACATGAACAAAGTGACATTGGATTAAAGTAGATGTGCCGTTTCTTCCTGTGTACAGTATACCGAAAAAAAAAAATAGAAATTACATATCCAATCCTGCTATATGCATGCCGATTTGGAAGAATTTAAAAATATTACTGCGTTTGGGCCAAAACAGACGTCCGTGACCTCGTAGACATGATGGGGTATCTGTCAAGAGTAAAGAAATAACCTTGTTGAGAAGTGGTGGTATTCCGGGATACACACAGAAGTCGTAGCAATAGTAGTAGTAGTAGTGTTGGTGGTGGTGGTGGTACTAATTGATGTTGGTGGATGGAAGCCCATTCTACATGTACTAAGATATCGAAGAGATATCTGCTCACCTTCCCCTATTATGTATCCTTTTTTGGAGGGGGTTGACCCTCTAAAAATAATGGTGGAAAGTTTTATGTAGTAGAAGACGTTATCAAGGAATCATACGAACTGGCCTAAGAAGTTTCGTTGAAATCCACATACTCACTTTTCACAATTTTAGATCGTTTTAGTAATCATGGAGGGGGGGGTCACGCTCCCTAAATATCGCATTGCGACCGAGAGTCTGTTGCACAACATATACTAAGAAATCAAAGCCTTTAATATTACTGAGAATTTTTTTTTTCAGTGAGGGGGACTGACCCCCGTAAAATTCATGGCTGGAAGGTTGTTTATGGTGAAAGGCCTTTGGAGTAATCATATGAACGCACCTGAGAAGTGTAATTCAGATCCTTCAAATAGCGTAGATAGAGTCAGGCATTAACACACACACACACACACACACACACACACACACACACACACACACACACACACACACACACACACACACACACACACACACACACACACACACACACACACACACACACACACACACACACACACACACACACACACACACACACACACACACACACACACACACACACACACACACACACACACACACACACACACACACACACACACACACACACACACACACACACACACACACACACACACACACACACACACACACACACACACACACACACACACACACACACACACACACACACACACACACACACACACACACACACACACACACACACACACACACACACACACACACACACACACACACACACACACACACACACACACACACACACACACACACACACAGGCTGAAACAAGCAACGGTATAGGGCGCGCTGCCGAAAATGATACCATCCATATTGGCTGGACTGATAATATAGTGAGTGAAGTGTAGGGAGTGTTTCATGTCAGAGAGCTACAGCAAGACATTTATTATTCCTGCACAGCCAGAGTAGGAACCAGACTAGTAATACATTCTGGGGGAAAGTTAGGGGGGTGTTATGTGTCTGATCAAGCCTACAGATTGATAGATAGATAAATAGATATAAATGGATAGTTTTTTCCCACAGATTTGTAAGTGAACAAAATGACTATAGCATAACATGATGACTGAAATATGAGGCGTGTTATGCATCAGAGGGAACAAGAGCAGGCATTCATCTTTCTCACACAACCAGAGTGAGAACCAATCCAAATAACACGTCCTTGGGGAAACTTCAGGTTGTATTACGTCAGAGGGAAGGCATATATTACAGCCACACAGCCACAGTGGGAGCTAGGAGAGTACGGTTACACATGCTGGGGAGAGCTTGGGGTGGGTTATGTGTTAGAGGGAGCTACGGTTTGGCATATATCAGGCTATCGCACCCAAATCTGGTAGGTGTCAGGCGAGTAAAACATGCTGGAGAGAGAGTTTGAAGTGTTTTGTGAGTAGTGCAGGGCTGTTTGTGAGGAAATATAAGGACTGGCATAGTAGTACATGCCGGGGATAGGATACATTGTGCCGTGTGTTTGGGGGAGCTTCGGCGCGGCGGGACGCTTACAAAACCCTCACAGCCAAAACGGAAGCTAGCCAAGTACTATATGCTGGGGAAAGTTTGTGTTGTGTTGTGTGTTAGGCCGGACCCACATATAGCCTAGATAGATTAACACTGATGGACTGATAGAGAGAGGGATCAGTTGACGGATCGATAGAAAAACCAACAGTTCATATACCGGTACCACAAATTTGCAACGAACGAAACTGCATAAGCATAGGTGCAGTAGAATATTTTGCAAGAGATGCGCGTGTCAGAGGGGGCTGCGGCGAGACATTTATCACTACAACGCGGCCAGTGTAGGAACCAGACAAACAACACGCACTGAGGAAATTCGCGTTGTGTTAGGCGTCAGAGAGAAGGCATTTATCAGGGCCACACAGCCAGCGTGGGAGCGAGAAGAGTAACACATGCTGGGGAAAGTTATGTGTCAGATCCCGCCCTCAAATCCAGAGAAGAGTAGCGCATGCTGAAGGGTGTACAGGTTGTTTTAGGTTTGAGAGGGAGCTACAGCAAGGCATTTATGAAGCCGACATAGCAAGAGACAAGTTACTCATGGTAGAGAGTCTTAGGGTAGTTAGGGTAGTTATGCGTCAAAGCGAGTTATGGCAAAACGCTAATCAAGTCGAGACAGCCAAAGACAAGAGGCAAGTGCAGGAGAGTGTTAGGAGTGATATGCCTCAGAGTGACTTGAGGGAAGCATTTATCAAGGCCTCACTGCCAGAGACGAGTAACCCATGCTTGAGAGTGTTGAGGTTGTTATGCGTCAGAGCGAGTTACGGTGAACCGTGTATCAAACCATCACTGCCAGAGACAAGAAACATTAGAGGGAGAATATGTTGGTCATGTTCTGTGTGTCTCATGCATGGCTGTATGACGGAATTTTGTAGGAAGACATCAGGCAATAGCAGCAGACACTTCACAGCCAACCCCCTCCCCCCCAAAAAAAAAAAAAAAAATGGAGAGCGCGTACCTCCGCCAGCACCAAGGGAATTTATGATTTACCATTGTAAATCCTCTTGCCCGCCAGGTGAATACTTTTACGGTCTCACATCTGCCCTGTTACACATTTCAGAGAGATTTATACCTCTGCCAACGCCAATTAAATTTATTATTTATTCCTGCATCTGGATCCGGATCTACCCCAAATTCTAATAAACTCTTCCTCTATCCACAGTCCACCTGTTCACCAGATTTCATTGAAATCTGATAACACATTTTTGAGATCTAATTCACAAACAGAGAAACAGACAGACACGGGTGAATACATAACCTCCGTCCAACTTCGTTGGCGGAACTGAAACACTACTGATAATAAATAACCGCTGCTGACGTTTGCGTCTTATAAAATTAGTTATCATACTATGCTTTCCTTCCCGAACTGTTAGGCACGGCAACTTGGAGCACAGCTATATTTTTAAAGATATCCCCAACCAAACTGTAAAGATAAACCACGGTTCCCCATCACAAATTCGAGTTAAACGCTCGATCTATACCTTCCACCTCATCAAAAATTCGTGGTGAATCTCTTTACCTCTTGCGATTCCCCTTCCCTTCCTGCCACTCCTTTGAGTCTCCCCTGCCGGACGCCCCTGCTGTGCCTTTGAGTCTCCCCTTCATCTTTTACAGTGTTAACCAAGCCTTCCTATCCTGTACCTGCTCTGCACACCTTTTCCTCGGTTCCCCCTGCTTCGTAGTCTTGTTCATGTTCTATTTTCTGTTTCATGCCATTATCTTCTCCCTTCCCCTCTTTCTCTTCTTTCCCCTTTTCTCCCCGTTTCCCCTATTCCTCTCCCATCTCTGCACATCTTTTCCTTGGTTCCCCCTATTTCGTCCTCTTGTTCGTTTTCCGTTTTCTGTTTTATCTCCTTATCCTCTCATCTCGTTCTTTCATCTCATCATCTCTCTTCTCCCCCGTCCTCTCCTTGCTTAGCACACCCTCTTCGTCCTCGCCTGTCTCTCCTTCCTGTACTTATGCTGTTTCGCTTTTATCGCCCTGTCTTCTCATTTCCTCCTCTCCTTTTCTCATTTTCTCTCCTCCCCCATTTTCTCCATTCTTCACATTTTCTTCCCCACCCCACACCCACCTCCCGGTTTTGTCCTGTTCGTGCTTTGTTTTCTGTTTTATCACATTATCGTCTCATATCTAATTCTCATCTCGCCCCTGCCCTTATTTTCTTTCTTCTTCTTCCCCTTCCTCTCCCTTCCAAGAACACCTTCTTCCGATTCCCCCTCTTCTGTCTTCGTGTTCGTGTTCTGCGTTCTGTTTTATCTCCATTTCTTAGCATCCCTTTCCTTCCTCTCCTCACATCCTCTCTCTTCTCCCCATGCCTCTTCCATCGCACACCTTTTCCATGGTTACCCCTGCTTCGTCCTCTTGTTCTCCTTTTTCTGTTTTGTCTCCTTCTCATCTCATTCACTCTCTAACTTTAACATCTGCTCTCTTCTCCCCCATCCTCTTTCTTCTTAGAATACATTTTCCTTGGTTAACCTTGTTTCGTCTTCTTATTTATATTCTGTTTTCTCTTTTACCTGCTTCTCATCTCGTCTTCCCTTATCTTCTTTCCTCTTTTCTCCTCCCAAATAATTCTCTCCTCTTCCCTCTTCCTTCCTCTCTCCTCTTTTCTTTTCTCCTCTCTTTTCTCGTTGCTTCTTCTCTTCCATTCTCTTCTCTTCTTTTCTCTTTTCGTCTAACACTAATTTTCATTTTTGTTTCCTGTGGCTGTTACTAAAGAATATATTCGTCCTTTTTTCTCTTCCTTCCTCGGGAATCATTTTCTTCCACCACCACCCTTTTGCTTCTCATATTACTTTCTTTTTTTATTTTTTTTTCTTCTGTCCGTTCATATCCTGTAACTGTTACTCTGAAACACATTTTCTCTCTCTCTCTCTCTCTCTCTCTCTCTCTCTCTCTCTGACATGTGGGATTTACTCTCTTCCACCATCTTAAGCTCTCTCCATTCTTCTTCTTTTCGCTCGTCTCCTTTTCTTTCCTCATCTTCTGTTCTCATTTTCTCCTTTTTTGTCCCCTGTTCTGTGACTATTGCTTTAGAAGACATTTTTTCTACCTCTCTTGCAGGATTTAATACCTTCCATCAAAATCTTCTCTTTTCTTCTTCTCTTTTCTGTCCTTTTCTCCTCCATCTTTCTTCTCTCGTCTCTTCTTATCCTCTCCTCACCTCTTCTCTTTTCTTCTCCTATCTTCTCCTCTCCTCTCCTCATCTTTTTTCCTCTCCTCTCTTCTCTCCTCTCCTCTCCTCATCTTTTTTCCTCTCCTCTCTTCTCTCCTCTCCTCTCCTCATCTTTTTTCCTCTCCTCTCTTCTCTCCTCTCCTCTCCTCATCTTTTTTCCTCTCCTCTCTTCTCTCCTCTCCTCTCTTCCTCTCCTCTCTTCCTCTCCTCTCCTCTCCTCTGCTCTTCTCTCCTCCCACCTTTTCTCTCCTCTCCTCTCCCTCTCTTCTCTCCTAAAACATCTTGTTCAGGCTGTTACTCTAGAATACACAGTTTTTTTCCTCCCTCTCTCTCCCGGGATTCAGTTTCTTCCCCACGCTAAGCTCCCATCCTCGCTCTCCGCCCCCCTCCCATTAGAATACATATTTTCCCTGTCCAGCCTGCATCTGTGTTTTCTCGTAGTCGGGGCGGGATTCACAGACATACTTACGATCAAAACCCTATCGTAACTATGATAAGTGAAGTGCTGGTTATAAGTAGCCTTTATTTGTTTCATTTTCAAGGGGGGACAGCCTTTTTTATCGTTTTTTTGTAGGTTCTGAGTAAATAAAAAAAAAAAACGCGTATTACAAGTCCTGGTTATAAGGAGCTTTAATTTATTTATCTTTATTTTTTGAGAGGGGTAGCCTTTTTCGACATCTTTTTTGCTTATAAATCCCAAGTAAGTTAAAGAAAAAAAAATGCGTATTACAGGTACATTGCTACCTGAGATGTGCCGTAATTGTTATAAAAAAGTTCCTCATCATTGGAATTTTTTCGCATCATTATTTCCTTCTAAGTCCTCAGTAAAATAAGGAAAAAAAATGCCTGTTACACTTTCATTGGTACCTTTAAAGCTTATATGTCAGTTTCCTCTTATTTCCAGTGACAGAGATTTCCTCTTGTTTCCAGTGACAGATGTATGGGAAAAGTGATATTTTGGAGCACTTGTAACGAGGAATGACTCTCTCTCTCTCTCTCTCTCTCTCTCTCTCTCTCTCTCTCTCTCTCTCTCTCTCAAAATCCGACTTTGCTACCTCCATGCAATTTTCTACTTAAGAGATCTTTTCTAATGAAGGGAATAGCTGACCCTTCCACTTCGAGAAAACAATATAAACAGAAATAAATCGTCTGGCGAGGGCAAGCGTTATCACCAAATGCACCATCAGACTGAAAAGGTTAACAACACCTTTCATCAGTTTCCTGTCCTTTAATTACGGCCTTTTTCCTCATTTCTGGGATAATCAAACTAAATTCTTTCAGTCCTAATAACGCCAGACGGTTTTATTGAGCAGAGAGAAGCCTTGCAGAGTTAAAATTAAAAGCACATACCTTATACAGTAGGGGGAAGCCTTGCTCTTAAATTCAGCGAGAGGGACTGGGTGAAAATTGCCAGGAAGACCATTGATTAGCCACCCCTGGTCTAATTCCTCATACACTGACTACCTTAGCTCCTTCCCCCTCCTCCTTCGCCCAGGTAAGTCCGTCAGTTCGCTTGAGGTACTGTCTGTTCGCCTGAGTCCTTTGCCTCACGACCATCATATTCAACCTTAACCCGAACATGGCGAATAGCTAGAGAGAGAGAGAGAGAGAGAGAGAGAAAGTACTTACGTCCAAACTTTCAAAAATTACAGTGCGAAGAAACAAACGGACAGGCAGGGAGGCCCAAAATTATCACCTTCCCGCTATATAAATGATAAAAAAATCAAGCGGTATCAGGCTGAATGACGCAGACGAAAACCTTTGATGCCCCTTGAGTCAGTAGGCGTTATGCTCGTGCAGGTAGGAAGCTTACTAACATCTCTTTACCAGTTTCTTATTTTGCTCCATTCCTGTATTCTTATGTGTTATTCGTGCAGTCTGTGTCGATGTTAAAAAAAAAATATAAGAAAAAAGATAAGACATGGATGGGTAGTATGGAAAAATAAATCGTTAAGGAAGAGGTGTTAAGGAGTCTCCTTTCCCGAAGAGATTATGGACCATAGTGATATCGCATTTCCTTAGCCTGATAAATTTGTCAAAAGGTACCAATGTCTTAAACCGAATTAAATATTTTAGGGGTAGCAAAAATATAGTAAAAAAAAATACGGGTCTCATAGTACTGAAGGAATTAATACGGAGCAGCTGTGTAAACCCCGGACCGTCTAAACTGCGGCAAAATTCACGCATAACAAAAATCAGTAAGAGAAATACAGGTGTAGTACAGATAGTATTGAAGAAATTAATACGTAGCACCTGTTTAAGTCCGTCGCCCTTCTATAGCAACCTGAGAGTGTTAATACAAGGCTCTTTCGTAACTCCCTGACCGTCTAAACTGCGAAAAAAACTCACACTGCGACGTCCCACCTTTTATTTACATACACAGCGCAGCAGCAGGAAGACCCCGGCCCACTCGCAGGCGCTTAAGTCATTATGTAAATTTACCACCATTGTGAATTGCGGGCCTTTTCAACACTTGTCCTTTTAGATTTTTTCCCCTAGACCTTTTCTCCAGCCCGCAGTTTTGTGTTGCTTCTGTTGAGGGATGTATTGGTGAAAGTGTGTGTGTGTGTGTGTGTGTGTGTGTGTGTGTGTTTTCAGTATTGGTTTATGTAAACTAAAAAACTATCGACCCTCGTAATGTACGTAGAAATCTCAGACATGGACGAAGTTTTGTGATATATGGGAAACCCGGCGATTGTAAGTACAAATATCGTCATTGGTAATTATCAGAACTCGAAATCGTATAAAACTTCACATATTAGGTGCTTTTTTTTTTTTTTTTAACACCAAGAAAATAAATTCATGTGTGTCGGCAGAACTTTCATTTTCGCATCAATCGAACTTGGGGATATTTTTTTTTTTTTTTTTTTTTTTTTTTTTTTTTGACCATACTTTGAAGTGATACGGACTGGTAAAAATATTATCATTGCTTTTCTCCAAGGGATGTGAATAGTACTTTTTCTTGAGTTCTCTTTGCACTGAACAGAAAATACATGTCGATTGGCCAACGCACAAAACAGTGTGCAATAAGAAAGATAGTGAAACAAAGGAATTATGAGAGAAACAGACAAATGAATGACTGGCACTGCACAAGACAAGGGTTGCCCCAGAATATTTAAGTACAGACGATGAAGAAGCAAAGAAGCAAAGGAACTGTTGCAGACTTGTGTATGGCAGTGCACAAAAAATAAGCAAATAAATAAATAAAAGTCCAGACAGTGGGTATGGCAGATCAAGGAGCAAAGGAACTAATACATGATAAAAAATACAGAAGGTGGATGACTTATGGATGGCAATTTACAGGACTAGGGTTGCCACAGAAACTCTATATGGAGGATACAAATCAAAAGGAACTAACATAAGGCAGACGTGCATGGAAGAACTAGGTAGGGCCATACACATAACAAGGGTCGTCACGGCAAATGTGATACCTGGATACTGTGCTACCTACCTGGATACTTACCTATTTCCCTTCTTACTTTGCTACCTGCCAGTATACTCGCTCTTTACCTACTTGCTGTGCTACATACTAACTTACCTTGCTATCTGCTACTTACTGCACTGTCTACCTATGCACTTTGCTGTCTGCCTACTTACTGTGCTGCTCACCTGCTTATTTTGCAACCTAGCTACTTTGATGTTTACTGTACCTACATACTTTGCAGTTTAGGCTACTTACCCAGCTACCGATCTAAATACAGTACACTCTACCTACTTACAGTGCTATCACCCTTCATACTTTATCTACTTACTCTGCTATCGACCTAAATAGAAGACCGTCTACCTACTTACTGTGCTGTCTACCTACATACAAGACTGTCTACCTACTTAGTCTGCTGCTCATCGACGTCCTCTTCTTCTTAACCTAAATGCTCTGCTCTCCATCTACTTAATTTATTAGCTACCTGTCCTCTATTACCTGTGCTGCTTATACAACCCTCGTGTTCTGATAATGCCCTCTTTACCCACAGCCTCTTTCCTCTAAATAATAACTTACTCTAATAGCTTACTCTGCTACCACCCAGAGCCATTTATGTAAGAAATTTAATCTCCTTTATTGCCTCCTTCATCCTGTCTCATCCCCTACCGATTCTTACTACCCCCCTTCCTGTATGTTCCTCCTGTTTCTTGTATTCCTCCTCCTCCTCCTCCTCCTTCTACTTTTTTCCCCTGCCTAATCTTCTCTACTCTCCGGAATTACATCTTTTTCTTCTCCCTACTCAGTCTTCATCCACATAATTATATATAATGTTCTCCACCTGCCTAGCTTATTTGCTGTCCGTGTTTTTGTCTACGTTGTTTTGTCTGCTAATGTTTTGTCTGTCATGTCTGCTACTACTACTACTACTACTACTACTACTACTACTACTCATTATGTGTATTCCTCCTCCTTCTGCCTACGTACCTACCTACTTACCTACCTTTTCTCCCGCCTAATGCTCTCTATTTTTCGTCATTTCTTTTTCTTCCCTTCCCATTTTTCTTCCTCGTGTATCCAATTTCATCAACCTGTCTCTCTCATTTCCTTCACCTATTTTGTCAGCTGCTGTTGGTCCCCTGAAGCTGCTGACGTCTTTGTTTTTCATGCTATCTACAGACGATTTTATTCAGCTTTGGTGGGACTTTTAGAACGGCAGGGAGTGGGAGGGTTTAGATATACCCATAATCCCCTCACAACAAAAGGTTTCTTTGAGCTGAATAAAATCGTCTGAAGGCTTTAATAAGAAAATAAAGGCATCTTCAGTTTCTGTTGCAGAGACTTATTTTTCAGGCTATTTTTATTAACTTCAACAGTCTTTTCTTCGTAAAATTTCTGTTACTCCTTCCTTTATCCATCGTATTGTCCGCTTTCCCGCATCACCCAAATTCCACTAATCCCAGCAGTCATGGGGTATATCCAGAAATAAATATAATCGTCTGAAGTTATGCGAATATATGTGGTGTTAGAGACGCTCTGGCATCAGAGAAATCAGTCCCCATATTTTACTCATCTCACTTCCCACCACCTGCCCCTTTCACTCCTAATTTACTGCGTTGATTCTCTGTACCTATTTCTAGTATTCTACGTATATTTTCTAACCTGTCAGCGTGTATCTATTATTCTGCTTACTCCTACCTGCTTCGCTGCTCATCTTGCTACTCTGTCCTACTTTCTCCTGCTCCTATATCCTAAATTATTCCCTCTGCTCCACTTAATTATTTTTCTACCTTCAATCTCCTAACTTCCTTCGTCCAATTTTTACGTCCCCAACTATCGTATTCTGCCACCTTTTGTCCTACTCCACCCTTCCCTATCCACTCTTCCACCTTTCTCACTACCACCTGTTTTTCCACTCAGCCTCTTCCTATCCATTCTTCCACCACTCTCTGCTGCCTGTTTCCCTACTCCATCCTTCCCTGTCCAACTTTCCACCTCTCTCTCGCCACCCCATCCACCTCTCCCAGTCTTTCCATCTACCATTTACTTAACCACCTCTTCTCATACTCCACTTCTCCCTGTTCATCCCTCCACCTCTCCCTGTCCATCCCTCCACCTTTCTTTGTAGCTACCACCTTCCTCCTGCTCAGCCTCTTCCTATCCACCCTTCCACTTCTCCCTATCCACCCTTCCACTTCTCCCTGTCCACCCTTCCACTTCTTCCTATCCACCTTTCCAGTTCCCCCTATCCACCCTTCCACCTCTCCCTATCCACCCATCCACGCCTCCCGGTGCCATTTTTCTGCTGCTCCACCTCTCCCTATCCACCCATCCACACCTCCCTGTACCATTTTTCTTGTACACCTCTCCCTATCCACCCATCCACGTCTCTCTGTGCTAGGTACTTTATCTCACTTAGGGCCGTATTTTAAGTAGTACTGGAGTCTCGTAACGCCTGCTGCTCAGAGATTTATTTTAGGGATTTTTTTTTTTATATTACACCTTGATATATTATAATGTTAGTTATAGTACATATTTCAATAAAAGTGTAGAGTTGGCTTGTCTCATCGTGCAAGGTGATAAGAGAGGATGTAAAATGAATAAGTCGCTAAGGAGGAGGTTTTACGAAGTCCCTTGCACAACCCAACGTACGGCTCTTACTAAATCACCCCTCCCTTTCTCCATCACCCCCTCCCTTTTCTCCATCACCCCTTTCTCATTCTTCATCACCTCTTGTTCATCATTCTCCACCACTCCTCCCCTTCCTCCATCACTTCTCCCCTTTCTTCCTACTCTTTATTAACCATTTCTGCCCATTTTCCATCACCCCCCCCTTCCTCCCCTTTCTCCATCACCCCTCTTCCTCCCCTTCTCGGTCACCCCCTCTCCTTTCTCCATAATCCCTCTCTCTCTACCCTTTCTCTCTCACATCTCCCTTTTCTTCAAACTCCTCCCCCTCCCCTTCCTCCGTCACTCAACCCTCTCTTATCTCCACCACCCCTTCTGTTTCTCCATCACCCCTCCCCTTTCTCCATCACCCCTCCCCTTTCTCCATCGCCCCTCCTCTTTCTCCATCGCCCCTCCCCTTTCTCCATCGCCCCTCCCCTTTTTCCATCACCCCTACCCTTTCTCCATCACCCCTACCCTTTCTCCATCACCCTGGTCCGCATCCTCGTAGGCTTGGAAGTCTGTCTGACACCCCTCACTTAACGATTTATTTTCCATTTTACGCCTCTTTATTCTCTTCTATGTTCATGTCAGCGTTTTAATATGGATGTAAATTGCATAATTAACCTATAAGAAAATAATATAGAGCCAGATAAAGGAATATACTAGGAAGGATTTCACTACTACTCACCCACTCCACTGCTACTCCTCTTCCTCTCTATATACTCCATTTCTTCTCCACCTTCCCCCATTTTTTCCCCTACAGCCCCCTCTCCTCCACTCCCCCCTCTCCTCCGCTCCCCTCTCCCCTCACTCCCCCCTTCCCTTCACTCCCCACTCTCCTCCACTCCCCACTCTCCTCCACTCCCCACTCTCCTCCACTCCTCCACCCAGCATATACAAATCCCACCAGATATTTAACTTACAACTAGGACACAGAAATCCCTCACATATTGATAATTCCCCACCAATACCCTGCCACATATCCAGCGCTCCCACCTCCATCATAATCCCCCTACTAACCCCCTTCCCTTTCCCTCCCCTCCGCCCATTCCCCGTTCCCTCCTCCCCTTTCGCTCCCATTTTCCCCTCCACTCCACCTCCGCCACACCTACACAACCCACCATACATTTGAACACTTCTCCCCCCCCCCCACTCTCACCCTTCTTTCCACCCATTTCCACCCTCCAATCCACTGTCATGTTCTCCTCCACCTTCCCCACCATCCCATCTTCCCCACAACCCCAGTACCGCACTCATACCCCCCCCCACAGAACCCACCACACTTACACTTTGCAACATATTTACAGTCCCCTTCCCCCAATGCACCCATCCTTCCACTCCCACCTTGCCCTCTACCTCCCTCTCCTCCCACTATCCACTAAACTCCATCCTCACAACCCCCTCCCCTTCTCACCACTGGCATGTATAGCTAGCTTACACACACACACACACACACACACACACACACACACACACACACACACACACACACACACACACACACACACACACACACACACACACACACACACACACACACACACACACACACACACACACACACACACACACACACACACACACACACACACACACACACACACACACACACACACACACACACACACACACACACACACACCTTATAACTACACCACAAGACGTCCCTCACACATTAACAAGTCTCCCAAAACTCGTCACGTCATTAGGCTCCCCGCACTATCTCTAATTGGCTGGTTTTCTAACAGTTATCCCTTAATTAGTGTCATTAGCTCCATTTCGACAAAGTTTGGGTGGTCGGAATGAGAGTTTTTTTTCCTCTCTTTTCAAGCGATTCTTTTTCGAGTTTGAGGTCCTTGTTTGGAGTTGTATGAGGTATGGTGGGTGTGGCGGGATGTGGGGTGTGTGTGGAGGGTGTGGTAGTGTTTGGTAGGTGGGTGCATATGGTAGTATGTGGTGGGTATGGTAATGTGTGGTTAGTGTAGTGGTGTGTCGTAGTGTGTAATGAGTGCTGTAGTTTGTGGTGGGTGTCGTAGTGTGTGGTGAGGTTGGTGTGGTGGGTAAGGCAGGTATGATGTTGGGTGAGGCAGGTGTGGTGAGTAAGACTGGTGTGGTGAGTGTGGAGGACAGTTGTGGTGATTGTGAAGAACAGGTGTGGTGAGTGGGCAAATGTGGTGGGCAAGACAGGTGTAGTGGTGGGTGAAGTATGTATGGTGGTGTGGGAAGCAGGTGTGGTGGTGAGTGAAGTATGTGTGGTAATGTGTGTGTAAAAATAATATTCCACATTTTTCATCTAATTTTTTTTTACTGGCTACTCAGTTTTTTTTTATATAGCCTGTAACTTTTTGCATCCAGTCATTACATTCCTTCTTATCCCTTTTTTCTTTTAACGTTTTCACCTCTTTCTTTGATGTCACCTTTTTTCTCTCCTTGTAAACGTTATATTTGTAAACTGTACGTGCAGTTTCCTTGATCTCGTATCAGGAAAATACTGGGTACTCGACACTTCATAAAATATACAACCTCTCTCTCTCTCTCTCTCTCTCTCTCTCTCTCTACTACAACTTATTCCGCTTCATTCTCAGGGGTAGTAATTCATAGTTATTGAAATACAACATACAGGACAATATTTCAATGCTATTCGTCCTATTATTTATAAAGTGTACACGGGTTTTAAAAACACTTTTATTTTTGCCTGTATAATCTAAAAACTATAATTAGGAACTAAAATCATTATTGCATTTATTTTGTGACCATACTGTATACTTACATTTTTTGTGGTACAGTAAGAGGAGAACGCCACTTACCTGAAAAAAAATGTTATGCAATTAATGGCAGGGAATTTATTTTTTCCACCACATATGCATTATAATAATAATAATAATAATAATATTAATGATAATAAAATCTTTAAGTAAATAAGCAGTTTTTACCAGAGAGAGAGAGAGAGAGAGTTATATCCAAATGCCAAGAATATATTTATAAGTCTGTAAGTTAAAATTGACCACTAACCTTGATATCTGAAATACGTAGAAATTCTTGTTTGCAGTGGCAGTACGTGGCGTGGCTGTGTGATATGTGGTAGTGTCATATACGGCAGGTGTGGTGTGGGAGCCCGAGGTGTTTTAGTGCACTGTGTGGCATTCTGACCCGTGATATTGCGAGCTATGGCAGTTTGTAGCAGTGTGTGTGATCTGGTAGTGTGTAGTGTGATCTGGCAGTGTGTGGTATAGTAGTGTGCATTGTGGTTTGGTATTGTGGAAAGTAATGTGTTGTATGCATGTGTGGTCTGTTGTAGTGTGAGGTGTGGCAGTATATGATGTGGCAGTGTGACATGTAATACTGTCTTCCGTTGCACACTGACTACAGATCGTCAAACATGATCGCTGAAAGATTATATTGAGGTTACGAAAACTGCGACGACAATTAAAAAAAAAAAATTGGTCGGAATATAATATCGAGATTTACTCCCCACCCCACCCTGACCCCCGTCCCTTCCTTTCCTCCCTCTGTACTTACTTCCTCCCCATACCAGCATCTAAGCTTCTAGAAATTGTAAAGCTTAGATAGATAATACCAAAGCTCTTCCAGTAAGCAGTGGTTAGTGAGTCCACTGTACTGCCTTATTCTTTTCCATTAAAGTTTGAGCCAAAAGGATACTACCGTGTATTTGAATCAGTATCTGAAGTTCATTGCAGGACCGTACCCTGTCCTTGGAAAGAGAGTGATAACTAGAATTTAGTTTTCCAGATGCTAACTAAGTACGAAACAGCGAGGGTTATCAGTAGTGATATCATTGTAAGAGTATGTGAAAGTTTGTGTTTTATTACGACCCAAAACAGCAATTTTTTTTAGTCAGAAAAGATCATTGGCCCTGATTTTTTTATAGCCTTTATGTGATAATTTTCTTGTCACTGAATAAAGTCAGACTCTTGGTGGTTTCCATGAAGAGTATTTCGCTACTCGTTAATTTGTTGAAATTATGTTTTAAAAAAATGCCTAAGAGTTATTATCACAGTTGTATCTTTTATGCTGTCGGCATGATGACCTGCCAGTCTCTTGCTAATGAGTTGAGCACACACACACACACACACACACACACACACACACACACACACACACACACACACACACACACACACACACACACACACACACACACACACACACAACACAACACAACACAACACAACACAACACGAAAACGAAATTGAAATAAACGTAACCCCCTTGGAAGAACTGATGAAAAGAAAGCAAAGGGATCAATTTATGCAAAAACTTTCTAGCACAGAGAAATCAGAAAAAAAAAAAAAAAAAAAAAAAGCTAATCAAAGGCGAAGCAAAGTCAACAATACTGAGGTGGCATTTCCTTTGTGTTTCCTTGAGAGGATAACTTTCTGGATTTTCAATACAAGTGTCCTGAAATCACGGAGTTTTTGTGTGTGTGTGTGTGTGTGTGTGTGTGTGAATGGAGGGTTCATTTTACATTACCTCTCATGGTCGGAACAACTCTAGTATTTTATTCTTGCTAAGAGGATTTTATTCAGCTGAGGGTTAGCCATAGAAACTTGTGAGAGATAATAGTCTCCAGTAACATATCGTGATTGGAACAACTAATTCTTTGCCAGCTAATGCCAGACGATTTTAACACACACACACACACACACACACACACACACACACACACACACACACACACACACACACACACACACACACACACACACACACACACACACACACACACACACACACACACACACACACACACACACACACACACACACACAATTTTTTTACGGGTAACTACTCTCGTCCACCCGAGCTAAAGGAAGATGACTGAGAATCGTAAAGTCCACTGTGATTTGTCCCGTTATTTAAAGCACTGGCGTGTGATTGCACAGTTGCGGACATAAATATTGATACTCCTTATTACGATAAGTAACGAGACAGTGAGCGGTAACTTTCGAAACCAAGTATTGTAATTTACGGACTCCAATGAATTTATCAGAATATTGTGTAGGAGTTTCATAATCGTTCGGGTAATAATGTAGGTCGATACTGCTATATGCCATTTCTCTCTCTCTCTCTCTCTCTCTCTCTCTCTCTCTCATGCCTTCAGCGACATGGTTCCCTAGAGTGTTGGGGTTTGTATTAAATGCTAAATAAAGAATCCATTTATAAAACCCAGTCGTAGTTCACTTAATTTGACTTCCCCTGTAACATCCCCTATTAGTAAATGACAGTATCGTGGCAGTATTTAAAAATATTTATAAATGAACGATTGATTCTCAGTTACACACCCCAACTCATTATAAGACAGACTTTTATTCAGAGATATTTTAAACAGCTGCTTCTATACTGCCGTTTACTGAGGAGGGATGCGATTGGTCCCCCACATCATTGGGAGAACTCTAGAAGGTGTCTGAAGCGTTCTGCATTAATTCCTTTGTTTGAATTGTGATGATTGTATATTTGCTACTGTTTGACTTTCATTCGTGGTTATTGTTTATTATCATCATCATCATTATTTTTAAAGTTTTGGGTGAGTCTACATATTTTTTGACTACGTATCCCTGTTGGAGTAAAGTGGCTTGAAGTTTGGTGGGTAAGATGGGGCTGTGGTTGATGCCGTGGCGAAAACAGGGATGGCATTATACGTCAGAGTCAGTGCCGGAACTGGCCCCGAGTCTGCCCACCCAAAATGAGCCCTAGTTAAGAGTTTGTCTCGCTTCCTTCCTTCCTTCGTTTCTTCCTACCTTCTTGCCGTGCTTCCTTCATTTCTTCCTTCTCTTCCTCCTTTCTCTTTCTTTCTTCTCTCCTTCTTTCTTCCTCTTTTCTCTTTCTTTCTTCTCTCCTTCATTCTTCCTTCATTCCTTGCCTTTCTTCATTTCTTTCCAACTTCTTTCTTCCTACTTCGTTCTCCCCTGCTTTCATTTTGCTTTCTTTATATCCTTTCATTTCGTTTATTTTTTCTTTGTTGTCTGATATTTTCTTTCCTTCTTGTTTCATTCATTCATTTCTTCCTTCCTTCCTTCCTTCTTTTATTTCCTTCTTTTATTTCCTTCTTTCTTTTTCCATTCCTTTCATTCTTTTTTTTTCTTCCATCCTTTCTTCATTTTTTTTGTCTAATTTCTCTCATTCTTCCTGCTTTCCTTCATTTCCTCATTCCTTCCTTCCTTTTTTCTTCCTTCTTTCTTTCAAACTACCTTTCATTTTGCTTTTTTTCTTATCTTTTTTTTCCTTTTTTCTTTTCTTCTTTCCTTCTCTTCTTTGTTGTCTGACTTTCCCTTTCCTTCTTTCGTCCTGTACTTTCCCATCTTCCTTCCTATTTTTCGTTGCCTCCTTCCTTTATTCCTTCCTTTATTCCTCCTTCCTTCCATTCATCCTTCCTTACTCCTCTTCGTTGCCTGCATGTTTCTTTCCTACACTCCGCAGTGTCCTTCCTTCCTGCTTTTTCTCGTCTTCCACTCTCTTCTTTACTCTTTTTCTTTATTTATTGCATTTCCTTTCTTCTCGTACTTTTTCTTGCCCTCCTTCCTATATTTCTTTTGTCTTTTATTCTCCTCAGTACGTGTTACCTTTCTTCCTTCCTTTGTCTTCTCCTTCCATCTTTTCTAGTTTTCCTTTCTTTCCTTCCTTCCTTCCATCCTTCTCTTTCTTCTCTACTTCCTTCCTTTGTCTTTTCCTTCCATCTTTTCTACTTTTCCTTTTTCTTTCCTTCTTCCTTCCCTCCATCCTTCTCTTTCTTCCCTTCTTTCTTTCTTCTTCCGTTCATACTTACTGGCTTTCTTCCATCCTTCTTTCCTTCATTTCTTCCATCCATCATTCCCTCCTTCCCGCCTGCATCTTGCCTTCTCCCCCTAATCTCATTCCGCTCTTCATTTTTTCTTTCCTTCCTTCGTTCTTTCTTGCATTCTCTTACTCCTCTCCCTTTCTCCCTTTTTTCTCTTTCATCGACTTGCATTCTCCTTTCTTCTCTCGCCATTCCTTTGTCTTTTATCCTTCCTTCCGTCACTCCCTCCATTGCCTAGCACTCTCCTGCCCTATTTTTTTTTTTTTCCTTTCCTCCCTTTCTTTTTCCCTCAGCACTTCTCTCTCTCTCTCTCTCTCTCTCTCTCTCTCTCTCTCTCTCTCTCTCTCTCTCTCTCTCTCTCTCTCAATATCCGTTAATCCTAGCTACAAAATAGGTACAATATTTTCACAAGGTAAGCAGCTTTTTAGTACTTTACAACTCCCCCCACCTCTCTCTCTCTCTCTCTCTCTCTCTCTCTCTCTCTCTCTCTCTCTCTCCTGCAAAATACCTAACAGTGTTTCTAGAGAGTTAGCACCTTTTTGGTACCTCATAATCCCATCAGGAAATTCGATAAGTACCCCAAGCACTTCACGGCAGCCAGTGTGGGTCCAGAGGCAGGTAAACCCCTTCAGTACGAGGGGTTCCGTAAGCTGAAGGAAGTCACCTGGCGAGGGCATGAATAGGGTCAACAGAGGTCATTATACTGGAAGGGTTTTTTTCACATCCCTCCACTGCAAGAGAAGTACGCTAAGTTTAATTTTGTCGTCATCATCATCATCGTCATCATCATCATCATCATCATCATCATCATCATCATCATCATCATCACTGTCTTCGCCGTTAGCTTCATTATCATCGTCATCGTCTTCGTCGTCATTATCATTATCATCGTCATTGTCTTCGTCATCATTGTCATTGTCTTTGTCATCATCATTAATTTCCATTTTCAATACACTGTGGTGGTGGTGGGGGATCACAAAAGAAGACTTACTAACAAAGTTCCCTTGGCAACTCACGTAAGTCTCATTTCCATTACTTTTGCTCCTAATTTTCGACACTCATACTACACCAAAGACTCATTCTGGGTTGAGAGTTGGCTTATTATTTCACCTTTTCTACTTCTTCCATTCCTCTGCTGGTTCTTCTCTTGTTATTAACCTCTTCTACTTTTCCATTCCTCTGCTGGCTCTGTTCTTATTATTTACCTCTTCTACTTCTTCCATTCCTCTGCTGGCTATGTTCCTAAACAGAGCGAGTTTATATGTTTCTCTGCCACAGATGGTTCTCTTCGACGGGATGCATCAGGGAGGACAGACACGAACCCTCCCTTTGCGTGAAATAGACGCGGTGGCAGAGCAGACGAAATTTCATCCCTGACTTTACTGATACTCCTCAGTGTAGTTCCTTTACTAATAAAAATAATGTTAATAAAGACATACGCCACAAATTGATTACATTCATTCTGTAGTAAATAATGGTCATGAAATACGACGCTACAAAAATAAAATCATTGTGGTAATTAATAAAATGCGACACTGCAGAATAATAAAATACATTCTGTGGTAAATAAGAAAAGACCAGTATCGTTTTGCAGTACATTTTAATTTGTTCAACCATCGTATTATTTCAGTCCTTTTATTAGGCCTATAGTTGACACCTTTTTAAAATTTTCCTCCTCACCTTTGCTGGTTGTGGAGGAGAAGTCTGGTAATACAGTGATTAGGTAGTTTCCCTGAACCCCTCCACTGGAATAGGTCTTGGTGAAGCTTCATATAAACGTTTAGTGGATACAGGAATATAATAAAAGGGTAAAAAGATCTTCCTTCTGCCTTTCTTATCAAGTTCCGTATATCTGAATTCATAGAGAACAGAAACCCGAAAATCCACTCCTACTCAGAAAAAAAAAAAAATCAAACTCGCAGAAGTAAAGGCGTTAAGGTTTCACAGGTCTGAAAGTCTTAATTGGCGATGCTTCCCTTCCCCCCCAGGTACCTTAACCATCCCGTCACGGCGAGAAAGAGTGCGTTTTTTCACGCTTTTTTTTTTCTCCTCTCCTCCTCGTCTGCATCTCCGCTGGTTCTCGTCAGTTTAAGAGGCTCCCTGGCACCTCTTCCTTAGCGGTTTATTTTTGAAGATGGCTGGGTTTTATCCCTTTGTACTTTATCATTGCACAGTATGGCGATATTAGAATGATTTATGTATCACGGAGAAGAGCAGCAAGGTGTAATAAGAAGAATTAAGTCGCCTAGGGAAAGGTGTTAGGGAGCTTCCTTAACAGACGAGAATACTGGCCAGTGATCCAGCCCCTCGGAAGGAACCAGCGGCTACTATACTCTTTTCACTTTAACTTGGCCCAAATTTTCGTCATTTTGCAGACAATTTCGCATAGCTGAGTGGCAGAGAACACAATACTCTAGCTCTACTTCCTTTCCACAGCACCTCTTCGTGACTAGCAGCACATTCTACTGTTCCTCTCTTATTACAACTCAGCATTCATGATGGAGGGATGGCAATTTTAGGCCAAGTTAGAGTAAATAGGGTATAGTATGCACGGGCAAACAATAAATTTAGTTGATTTTCATTTCTGCGGCTTGAGATAAAGACGAATTTTGTGACCTTGCTGGTATCGTGACACCTTTTTCTTGGCGATTTATTCTGCGCATTTTACCTCAATATTATCTTTTATGTTAATGTTGCAAATTGTGTATATTAAAACGATATAATTAACACTACAGGGAATGCTAACGTGTAATACGGAAAATGAATCGCTAAAGAACAGCCGCTACGGCCTTGCATGTCACTTAGAAAACGGCACTAAGACCCATATTCTCTGTGGTTAAGGAAGCTTCCTAACACCTACTTCTTACCGATTTATTTTGCTCATTACACCTTACTGCCTTATTCCGTGTTATAAAAATCCTTCAAACATCGCCATACTGTGCATAAATACCCTTTGAAAGGATGTTAACCAAATGTACGCAAAAATAAATCGGTGAAGGGCAGGTGCTAGGGAGCTTCTTTAACCGACGAAAATACGACCTTAAGTGACTTCATTACGTGGATTTTTTTTTTTTTTTTTTGGGGGGGGGGTAACAGGCAAAGTTTTAAAAATTCACAGGGTCACGGAGGAGAAAAGGCCACATTCATTTATTTATTACTTTTTTTTTTGTGGTAATTTCTGACTCCCGTGACTGATATATATAATGTCGAATCTATTATTGACCATCTGATATATTCTGTCTGACCTTTGCCTTTCTAAAATTTATGGAATTAATCATACACTCCTAATGATTGAGTTTAGGATTTCATATTCGATGTATGGATTCTTAAAGCAGCTATTGTGACTATTAACACCTAACTCAGCTCTTTCGTTCAGTCCTTCCTCCTTTTCTCCTTTCCTCCCTTCCTCCATCTATTTCCTCCTTCCATCTTCCCATCTTTTCCCACCTTCCTTCCTCTCATCTTTTTCCCCCCTTCCTTCCTCCCATCCTTTCCCTCCTTCCTTCCTTCTTTCCTTCCTCCCATCCATTCCTTCTTTCCCGAGATATTGACCTGCAGCGTCCACGTACCGTACCCGTGTTTGCGAGTACAGTAGTGGTCCGTGTCCGTGATTAGTGGCTGTACTTTGTCTTCCAACCCGGTACCTCCTCTCCCAGACCGACCCTTAAGTCCTTCTCCCTTTACACCGCCGTATTTTCTCTTATACTCAGAATTTTTTTGTTTTTCGTACCCCCTTTTTCTCCTGCTTTCCTCTCTCTTCCTTGTTTTCCTTTCTCGCGATACCTGTGTTGCCCCCTCACTTTCTCTTTTTTTTTTTTTCTTCCTGCTTCTTTTTCTCACTTCCCTGTCTCTACGCATCATCTCCTTTCTCCCAGTTTCCTTGTTCCCTTTCGCTTTCTCTCACACTTTGTCATATTGTTTTCGCCTTCTCCTTTTCCTTCTCCTCTCTCCTTTTCCTTCTCTCCTCCCACTTTTCCCGCTTGTGTTTCCCAGTTATAGTAGCCGCAGCGAGAAATGAACGCTGTGGTGGGGCAGGCGGGATGACCTGGGATTCCCCCATTGTTGCCATATCCACATGTCACTGACCATAGAGGTAGGATGTCACCGACCATCGGCCACCGCTGCAGCCCCGCTCCATGATCCTTACCCTGTGTCTCTGGCTTTCTCTTTCTCTCTCGGTTTCTATATAAACTGGTGTATTTCCGAAACTAATTATGAAATTATTATGACTTTTGTTCCACACCACCACTGAGGTAAAAATCAAGGAGAGTTTTCTGTATAAAGGTTTCCCCCCCCTCCTAAATGTGGCATATGAGCGGGGGAGTGCGGCCTTGCCGATACCTCCGCCTGACCTATAATTATACACTCGCCAGAAGTGACCTGCCCTCAGACACGGGGGGGGAAACCTTTATACAGAAAACTTTCCTTGATTTTTACCTCAGTGGTGATGTGGAACAAAAGTCATAATAATTTCATAATTAGTTTCGGAAATACACCAGTTTATATAGAAACCGAGAGAGAAAGAGAAAGCCAGAGACACAGGGTAAGGATCATGGAGCGGGGCTGCAGCGGTGGCCGATGGTCGGTGACATCCTACCTCTATGGTCGGTGACATGTGGATATGGCAACAATGGGGGAATCCCAGGTCATCCCGCCTGCCCCACCACAGCGTTCATTTCTCGCTGCGGCTACTATAGTCCTCTCCCCTGTTTCTTCTCGCTTCGCCTTTCTCCATCCCTCTGTCCCTACGTACTTTTACTTCCTCTTCCTTCGCTGCCTCCTCCTCGTTCCCCTTTTATTCTCCTTTTTCCCTCACCTCTACCGTTGTCCTGTTTCTCCTTCCCCGTTCTTCCTTGTCTTCAGCCCATCCTCACCTCTTCATTTCCCTGTCTTTCCTCTCTGCTCTCCCCTAACTGCCCATCCTCCCCATACCCACTCAGTCCACTATTCCTCTCCCTCGCCCCCTTCCTACCCCTTTCTCCTTCAGCCATCCCCATTTACCCACTTTCCCTTCTTCCCCACTCCTCCCTCCTCTAGCATCGCCTCTCTAGCTTCCCGTCCCTTCCATTTGCTCAGCTGTCCAACCCATACCTTCTCCCTGTCCCTCCACCATTCCCTTTCAACCTCCCCTCCTCTTTTCCACTCTCTCTTTCTCTCTTTCCCCTTCCTGCTTCCTCTTCCCAAGTTACCACTTTCTCCCCACCTAACCTCTCCCCCGCATTCCCTGCCTTTCCCCATTTAGCTTCCCATCCACTCATTCTCCCTGTCCCATCCCTCCCTTCCTCACCTCTCCCTCTCTCCTCCCCTGCTCTCCATTCCATTCCCCTACCCTTCCCTCCAGCTCCCTCTCTCACCTCGCTGCCAACGTAACAGACAGACAGACAACAAGGAAGTGGTCGGGTTTGTCAGCTTGGGAGTGGAGCACGATTTTTTTTTTTTTTTTCGTACTCGACGAAGATCCCAAACCTCTTTTAGTTCAGTTGATGGCCAAGTGCAAGCAGACAGGAGGGAAAATTTTAAATATTAACCAAGGATACTCAGTCTGTCCTAATACCCAGAGTTTATCGAATTTCATGCAGCCACGAGTTGGTATTTAAGTTCTGGGAATGGCTCAGATTTGTCAGGTAAGAGAGAGACAGACAGACAGACACAAAGAGAGAGAGAGAGAGAGAGAGAGAAATCTCATTCCTACCACGTAACTAAATTTTATGGAATTTCGAGCAACCACGACTTTGTTTTCAGGTTGTGAGATCGACCTAGTTTCTGTAAATAATAATAATAATAAAAAAAAATACCGGTTACCGGTGCCAGCGAGGTTCATTCACCGGTTCGTACACAAAGGCTTCTCGAATTTCACAGAACCACAGCTTTGTATTCAGGTGGTGGGAGAACCGCATTTCCTTCAGGTATAAACAATCCGATTACCGTAACCAAGGAGACTCATACCTACCACGCCGAATTTCATGTACCCGTGACTCTGTATTCAAGAGGTGGGAGTGGGCCAGTTCCGTCAGGTGAAAAAGCAGGCCTACTCTACTCCCGTTGTCTCCTCCCCACCTCCCATTTGTGACTGAGGAAAGAGTTCAGGCGCAGAGGAAAACGGTGAGTGAGATTATTTTTGTCAGGACACCTTCCACGTTCAAGCAACAACCGTGGAGTTATTTTTTGGAGGGGACGAGAAACACCCATGTATTTTTTTAGGGGGAAGAAACGGTCGTGGAATTATTTTTGAAAGTGACAAGAAACACCTGTGGAATTATTTTTTCAGGGGACGAGAAATAACCATGGATTTTTTTTTCCAGGACGGGACACCCTTTTTTATTCGAGATTTTTTTTTTAATAGAGACAGAGAAATGGACGCAAAAAACACCGACAACTATTTTTTTAATTTTTGATTGAGTGACAGCCATTTTTTTTTTTTTTTTTTTTTTTTTTTTTTTTTTTTTTTGAAGCCAGACACTAAAGGATTTTTTCCCCCCCCCCCCGTTTACGTCCAGCGTCCCTTCACCAGGCGATCTCTCTCTCTCTCTCTCTCTCTCTCTCTCTCTCTCTTTCTCTTTCTCTCTCAGCGGAAATTCCTCTGTTCTGTATTTATTTTCGCACACCCTTGAGTGGCCAAAAAGGAATGGGCCTCTTCTTCTCCCTCCCTCTTCTTTTTCTCTTTCCCCTGAATGAATTTCCCTTCACGAGTGTCTACAGAATTGTTGCTTTTCCTTCCCTTCCTCCTTGCCGTCGTCGTCGCCTTCTTCGTCTAGGTTCTTTTCTTCTCATCTTTCCTCCTCCCCCTCCTCCTCCTTCTCCTCCTCCTTCTTCTCCTCCTCCTTCTTCTCCTCCTCCTCCTCATTCTTCTCATCCTTCTTCTCCTCCTCCTCTACATCCTTCTCCTCCTCCCGTCTGACTGCTTGCTCCCTTGCTTCCTTTCTGGGGAGGCGGAAGCAACCGAGTTCTCTGTCAGTATTTGTCTTACCTCTCTCTCTCTCTCTCTCTCTCTCTCTCTCTCTCTCTCTCTCTCTCTCTCTCTCTCTCTCTCTCTCTCTCTCTCTCTCTCACCTCTTAGCATTGCAAATTTAATCAATCCAGCTCGTAATTCAGAGTTTTCCCGGCAACACTGGAGTCATAATGGATTGTGGTGTGTGTCTGGGGGTTGTTGAGGAGGGAAGGTGGGTATTCTCCTTGGCGGCATTCAGGACGGGTGTAACATTCTTGGTGTATTACTAGGCACTGTTAAGGACGTAAAAATCGGGAGAGACGCCTTCGTGTGGTGCCACCGACAACCGGACGGCTTAACTGCCTGGTTGTACAAGTGTCTCATCTGTTTCCCTATCCCTGAAAAAGAGGATGGTGGAATGCAGATGTTAAGTGTGCAGTCTACCAGTTTTACATTTCAGATGAGTCTGCGCCCGCAAAAATAACAATAACAGCAGCAGTGACAGCAACAATAGCAACAACAATAATAATAATAATAATAATAATAATAATAATAGCAACAGCGACGACAACATCAACGATAACTATCTAAACTGTGAGCACTGACTTGGGGAAACTCAGACCTTCAAGCTTCGGAGTGCAACAAACTTCTCATAACATTGCGGAAGAGTTTCACAATTATTCGAGTAAAACGTGGAGGATATTACGTTCTGCAGGTGCACCTGGTTCACACAATGGCCGGATTCTCGTGCACCGAGGAGGCTTTTTTCTTTTATATGTGCGGAAAGATAGAACCCAGGGCTGAGAATTTGGAAAACTATTATTCGCTCCAAAGAAATAAAAAAAAAAAAATAAGGGAGACAAAATCAAGACTTGTTCATTTTGAGATGCTCCCCGCCATCTTACCCTCGACGTCTTCATATGCATACTACATCTTCACCCGTTTTCGTGGACTTTACATCCTCTCATGCTGTCTTAGGCCCTCACTCATGCTGTCTTGGGCCCATACTCATGCTGTCTTAGGCCCTCACTCATGCTGTCTTGGGCCCATACTCATGCTGTCTTGGGCCCTTACTCATGCTGTCTTGGTCCCTTACTCAAGCTGTCATGGACTCTTACTTATGCTGTCTTGGGCCCTTACTCATGCTGCCCTGGGCCCTTACTCATGCTGTCTTGGGCCCTTACTCATGCTGTCTTGGGCCCTCACTCATGCTGTCTTGGGCCCTTACTCATGCTGCCCTGGGCCCTTACTCATGCTGTCTTGGCGCTTACTCATGCTGTCTTGGGCCCTCACTCATGCTGTCTTGGGCCCTTACTCATGCTGCCCTGGGCCCTTACTCATGCTGTCTTGGGTCCTTACTCATGTTGTCATGGGCCCTTACTCATGCTGTCTTGGGCCCTTACTCATGCTGTCTTGGGCCCTTACTCATGCTGTCTTGGGTCCTTACTCATGTTGTCATGGGCCCTTACTCATGCTGTCTTGGGCCCTTACTCATGCTGTCTTGGGCCCTTACTCATGCTGTCTTGGGCCCTTACTCATGTTGTCTTGGGCCCTTACTCATGTTGTCTTGGGCCCTTACTCATGCTGTCTTGGACCCTTACTCGTGCTGTCTTGGCCTGTCACTCATGCTGTCTTAGGCTCTTACTCATGCTGTCTTGGGCCATCATTCTTGTTGTGCTACTCATGCTGTCTTGGGCCCTCACTCATGCTGTCTTCGGGCCTTACTCATGCTGTCTTCGGCCCTTACTCATGCTGTCTTGGACCCTTTCTCATGCTGTCTTCGGCTCCTGTTCTTATCTTAGTATGCATTCTAGCTCCCAGTCCTTTGTGTTTTATTTTGCACATTACAATTATTACTCTCTCGTATGTATATCTTTTTTTCATCGTCCTAACTTGCATAAAAAACATCAAGCAATATTTTAACGTACACGATACAAATAAGAAAAGAAGAAGTGCTGGGAAAAATCTGTGTTTGTTAGTAGGTGAAACATGATCTCTCTCTCTCTCTCTCTCTCTCTCTCTCTCTCATAGACACACGCGAGACTTCATATCCTGGCATAAGATAAACGATGTAGCTAGACAAAGGCAACAAGGCAGGAGAATGTGGCCACAGACAAGAGAGAGAGAGAGAGAGAGAGAGAGAGAGAGAGAGAGAGAGAGATGACCGTCCTTGGGTGGCACTCTGAGTTACTGTGCTTGCTTTATCGAAGGACAGAGACAGATGGGGAGAAATGCAGGGAACAAGGTGAACCATGCAGGTAGACAGACACAATGACGCTTGAGAATGTATTAGCAGACAGACAGACAGACAGACAGACAGAGAGAAAGGAAGAGCTGATAGATAAACAAACCGACAGATACCTCGTAGATAAGGAGGGAGGAAGTGAAGTAAGTAGTGATTAATTGTTAAGCGACTGTGAATTATATGCAGATAGAAAGAAAATTGGAGAGAGAGAGAGAGAGAGAGAGAGAGAGAGAGAGAGAGAGAGGGAGGGAGGGAACAAGATAAATGATGGAGTTGCATAAAGGCAATAAGACTGGAGAATGTATCCGCAAACACTGGCACTATATTGTGGAGAGAGAGAGAGAGAGCAACTTAGAAAAAAAAAAATGGAATATAATGCGAATTATAGAAAGGTGTAAGCTCTAGGCTCAAATATAGAAGAAGAAAACTGAGACGAAGAAAGAGGGGAAAACAGACAAATAAAGAGGGAAAAACTGAGACAAAGAAAGAGAGAAACCTGAGACACAGAAAAGGGGGAAAAGTGGAGGCAAAGAGTGAGGGAAAGACTGATATGCAAAGACCTAAAAGTGAGACAAAGAAGAAGAGGGAAACTGAGAGGCAGACAGAAAATAACTAAGGAAAAGAAAGAAGGAATGAAACGAAAAGGGGGAACGGCTACAAAGCAAAGAGCCAAAAAAGACAAAGAAAGAAGGAGTAACTGAGAAACATAGAAAGAGGGAATAACTAAGGAACGAAGTAAGGAGCAGAGACGAAGAGAAAGGAATGAAAGACACAGGTTGTGGGGAAGACTTCGAGAAAAGACGAGAGAACAGACACAGAAGGGGGGAAGTGAGAGACAGAGGGGAAAAAAATGAGATACAGACAGAGGAAGTAACAGAGATAAAGAGAATAGGAAGGAGAGAGTCAAAGAAAGGTACATAGAAAGAAAAGTAACTGCAACAGTGAGTGATAGGAGATTGGATCATAGAAAAGGGAAATACGAAGAGACAAAGAGAGAGATACTGAGAGAGAAAGAAAAAGAGAGAAGCTGAGGGACAAAGAAAAGAAGAGAAATTGAGAGGCAAAGGAAGAGCAGGAAATCTGGGAGACGAAAAAGGGAGAGGAAATTGAGGGACGAAGAATCAGGGTAACTGGGAGGAAAAAAAGTCAGACTGAGATACGAAGATGGAAGGAAATCTTGAAGACAAAGACAGGAACCTGAGAGAGAGAGAGAGAGAGAGAGGGGGGGCGAACATGACTAAGATACGGGACAAATATAGAAATAAAATCAGTGAAATTAAATTATGAAAAAACTGCCAAAAAAAAACACACACAAAAATAATTGAATAAAGAGAAGGGGAAGATCACTCGTGTAAGAATAAATAAAAAAAAAAATTAAAAAAAAAATCGAATCATTACGAAAAGATTTAACTGTGTGAGAAAATGAAGTAAGGAATGAGGAAATACACAAAATCAACATGTGAGATAATTAAACTCAAAAATTAGACTGAGATAATAAGTGTGTCGAAAAATTAGCAGTTAGAATATTAAACAACATTGTGGTTGGTTATTGTGTGGTATTTTGTGGTGGTGGCAGTGTGTGTGGTGTGGTGGCGATTATGGTGGTGGTGGTAGTGTGTGGTGGTGACTGTGGTGGTGGCGATTATGGTGGTGGTGGTAGTGTGTGGTGGTGACTGTGGTGGTGGCGATTATGGTGGTGGTGGTAGTGTGGTGGTGGTGATTGTTAGTGGTGATTGTCATGGTGGTAGTGTGTGGTGGTGATTGTGGTAGTGGATTTTTGTGATGGTTGTGTTGATGTTTTTGGTGGTTGTGATGTGCTCTGTGGTGGTGTTGTGTGGTGTTTATTGGTTGTTATTTTTGTGGTGGTGCGTGAAAGCAATGAGCATTTCATATTTTCCTGTCCCTGTTTCTGAATCTCCCACCATTGAATAGAAGTTGAATGATGATGATGATGATGAGGATGAGGAGGAGGAAGAGGAGGAGAGGAGGAGGAGGAGGAGGAGGAAATGGAAGGTAAGAATATATTAAAGTTTCAGAAGGTAAAACAATATGAGAAATTAGCAAATTACCTAACGAATTTGTGTTATGTAGCGGTGCTAGAGGTGATGTGTGTGTGTGTGTGTGTGTGTGTGTGTGTGTGTGTGTGTGTGTGTGTGTGTGTGTGTGTGTGTGTGTGTGTGTGACTATTGAAGACTGGTGCTTGTGTGTTATAGGTGACTGGGGTGGTGATGGTGGTGGTGGTGGTGTGGTTGTGTATGGTGTGTGGTATTGGTAGCAGGATTGTCGTGATGTTGTGTTATGGTGAGTGATGACGGTAATAGTGAGTGAATGAGGTTGTTGTGGAGATGTGTGGTATGTGGTGGTGTGGTGTGGTGAGGTGTGGTGTGGTATGAGAGGTGGTGTGCGGTGTGCTGTTGGAACGGCCTGTCATGCATCTTAATTACACTGTTATCCAGCGACATACACCACACTTTATAGTCACCCCTGTATCCAAGAGAGAGAGAGAGAGAGAGAGAGCGACGGGAAAGGGAGTTAAAAAAGATAAATGACGCTATGAGACTAGAATTTTACGAGAGAGAGAGAGAGAGAGAGAGAGAGAGGTATTATCATGTCACCCGGCGAGACAGACATGGTACATTATGTTAACCCTTCATTCCACCCTGTCGCATTTCAAGGTCCTGTTGTTTGTTCTCGTGTGTGTGTGTGTGTGTGTGTGTGTGTGTGTGTGTGTGTGTGTGTGTGTGTGTGTGTGTGTGTGTGTGTGTGTGTGTGTGTGTGTGTGTGTGTGATAAAGAGTATTCTGATGTGGTTGTATGTGTGTCTGTATACATTATAATTGTTGTGCCTGTGTATTGTTCTTTTTTTCTTTCGTGTTTGTGTGTGTGTGTGTGTGTGTGTGTGTGTGTGTGTGTGTGTGTGTGTGTGTGTGTGTGTGTGTGTGTGTGTGTGTGTGTGTGTGTGTGTGTGTGGGTGTGTGAGTATTGAGTATTTTTCACTGTTTATCGGGGACTTTTAGTGGAAATAAAACTGTGCTGAGCAAGAACAATGAAGAGGAAACAAGGACAAATTGGGACTGGATGGGATTTGCCCCTGAGCTGAGCAGTGAATCGGGAGGGTTATCACTGTCTAGATGTGTGTGTGTGTGTGTGTGTGTGTGTGTGTGTGTGTGTGTGTGTGTGTGTGTGTGTGAAGGAGATAAAGAAGAATGAACGATAGGATACGGTGTGTGTGTTTTTCTTGTATGTCGTTCCTCTTCTTTTCCTTTTCTTTCTTGTTTCCAGATGGCCAAAAGCAATCACGACCCCGTAACCCCTTCTCCAATCACCGCCCACCACCAACGCCACATCTCCCCTCCTCTTCCCTCCACTTCTCTCCCATCCTCCACCCCTCCCCTTTCCTCCATCTTTCCCCTTTCCTCCACCCCTCCTTTTTCCTCTACCCCTCTCCCTACCCCTTCCCTGTGACCCCCTCCGGCAAAAAACAATATAAAATACGAGAAAACAAAGTAGTCTCTAAGGAAACTCTCCCTCCTGGACCCCCTTCCCTCCTACAAAACATTATTCTCTTTGGCTCGTGAGATTCCGTAGCACCTTTTCTTCTGCGAATTATTTTTAGTCCCCTTTAATTAGTTTTTTTTTTTTTCTTCGTTTTAATATCGACATTAACTTCTTGAATTTGTTTACGATTTTATTGGTTTATTCTTGCCACCGCTGGACGATTTTCTTTAACATAGAACATATCTCTGGTTATTTGAGGGTATATCTACTGTAATTCCTTCAAGTCCAATATTCTCTTCGGAAGTGCATTAAATTGTCCGGTGGTGGCAGTAAGGAAAGCTAAAATTCGACTCCGGAGAGGAATGGCTAATAAATTTTTGCATATGTGTGAATCCTTTTCGTATGTACGTAATTTTCTTCCGTGATATTCAAGGGAATAATACGGTGTGATAACATAAATCGCTCAGGTAGATGTGTTACGCAGACTCCTATATCAGCCAGGGTACTTAACCTAACCTAACCTTTCCTTATTGAATTTAACCAAACTTTAACCTAACATTTACTAACCTATACCTAATCTAGTTTTACCTACCTTAAGCTAACCAACTTAACATCCCATCCTAACCTAACTTTGCCTCATATGACCTCCCCCAACTGCACCTAACCTAATCTAACCGAGTTCAAGGAAGATGCAACTCACAACTCCATATCAGGTCACACAAAGACACGCCGTCTCACCAATCTCTCTCCATCAGTGGCAGTGAGGGGGAGGGAGAGGGTGTGTGAGAGGGGGCAAGAGACAGGGAGTGGAGGTGAGGGAGGGACACGGACGGGGGCGGGCGTGGTGGGAGAGTGACAGGGAAGGGAAGGAGGAAGAGTCAGGAGGAGGAACATGGAGGGAGGTGGATGGGAAAGGGATGGGAGGAGGCGTGGGGGAGGAAAGGATAAAACAGAAGGCCCCCCCCAAAAAAAAAAAAAAAAAAAAAAGTGTGAGAGAGAGAGGGAGAGAGAGAGAGAGAGAGAGAGAGAGAGAGAGAGAAATGATAAAAAGAAATAGGCGAGGCAGCAGGGAAAGTGCTTACAAAGGTTCATCGTCAATAATTTTCAGGGTAAATAAATCTCCACAGAAGTTAGTATTCATCCTTAGTTAGGTTGGGAGGTGTCATGTAGCTGTACGAGTGAAGAAAAAAATATAATCTTACGTAACTGATATAATTTTACATAATTTAACTCCGTGAATCTGCTGACGTCAATTTTTTACTGTTTACTTCCAGGCTTCAGACGATTTGATTTGTATTTGGATAACATGGGTTAGATGCAGCCTTCATGAACCCCCATCAGTACTAGGGGATTCTCTTAAGCTGAGTGAAATCGTCTGGAGATAGAAAGTATATGAAAAGAAAAAGTCAATTGAATGAAAGGTTAAGCTGGAAACAGTTTGTAAATATGGAACCACGTGTATGGAATGGGAAGGACGGGGTTATGGGCGTGGGACGAGGGATAGGGGAGGGAGGAAGGACAGGGGTGTTGTAAAGGGAGATGGGATCAAAGGGGGGGGAAGAGGATGGGACAGGGGAAGAGCAGGAGGGACTAGGGGAGGGAGAGGGGGCCATCTGGTGGGTTTGATTATTTCTCCATTACTGTGGCCCCGATGAGGCTCTGATTCTCGCCCTGATACGAAATGGGGAGGGGGAGGCTGGGGGAGAAGAAGGGGAGGGAGAGAGGAGTAGGAGGAGGAGGAGAGAGGGGTGATCGGAAGGGGGTATTGGAGGCTGGGGGAGGGGAGAGGAGGAGAGAAGGATTCTGGTGATCACGTGTGGGTGGGAGAAGAAGAGGAGGAGAAGGAGGGGGAAAGGTAAGGGAGGAAGAAAAAGACGAACAGAAAAAGAAAGTGAGGAGAAGAGGAGGGGTATGATAAAGGGAAGAAGAACAAGAAGAGGAGGAGAGAAAAATGTGGGGAAAAGAAGAGGAGAGAGAAGTAAGATAAAAGAAAGAACAAGAAGAGGAGAGAAAATGGTGCGGAGAATAGGAGGAGGAGGAAGGTAAAAGGAGAAAGAGCAAGCGTAAGAGGGGAGAAAAGTGGGGAGACGAGGAAGAGGAAGGGGAAGCAAAGGGGAGGGAGAACACGAGGAGAGGGAGAGAAAAAGGTGGGTAGAAGGGGAGGAGGAGGAGGAGAGTGTCTGGTGATCACGTGTGAGTGGGGGGGGGGAGGTGGGGAGAGAAAGCCAGGGGACGAGAGAAAGGGAGGTAATGGATAGAACTGGAAGAAGAGAGGCGGAAAAGTTTCGCCCTGATGTCTCCTCTTTCTTCTCCAAGTTCTCATCGTATTTTTTTCCATCAGGAGAGAGAAGCCAAGAAGCATAAAATTCCTGCAGCAAAACTAATCCCTCTCAAGGAAATATTACAGTAAATAAATCATATAACTCAGATAGTAGCAATAATCTTCGATGTGCCTGAAAGTCATGATGCCGAAGGAAGGATGGTATATTATGGATTTTTTTTTTTTTATTTAACCAGTAAAAGGACTATGTATGTACTTATCAGTATTTCTACCTGTCTGTCTGTCTGCCCATACCTGTCTATCTATCTTGTCTGTTTGTCTGTATATGTATATGTATATGTTTACCCGTATCTATATGTGTCAGTGTCTTCATCTGAGAGTGAGTCAAAGAAGCCTCAGATTGTTAATGTAATGGTATAGACGCATCATTAGATTTCCAGCAGTCCATAAGGAGTGAATCGTGTATGTCTAAAACAGAGACAGAAAAACACAGATCTGCAATAAAACACCGATCAGCCGCAGGTTTGAATTATGCAGATCATCGTTGGGGTATACGGGAAAAAACGGAATAAAACGGGTTTATATTTCAGTGTACCGCGAGTGCCTTTTTACGCTAATGTTAAGGAAAAAACACGTGTGGTTTTTACCCATTAATTTTTGCGGTGCGTCCGTCAACTTTTTTCTCCCCTTAGTGTGGGTATACTGTACTGTTTTAATGATTAGCCAACTAGTGTTTCCTAGTGAAGGTATTCTGTTCTGCGCTTATGAGTAGCCAGTCAGTGTTGCCTAGCATGGGTATGCTGTTCTCCTCCCTTATGATTAGCTAGTAGTGTTACCTAGCATGGGTATACAGTTCTCCTCTCATGATTAGCTAGTCAGTGTTTCCTAGCATGGGTACTGTTCTCTCTTATGATTGACTAGTTAGTGTTTCCTGATGTGTCTTTACTGTTCTCTAGTGTTACAATTAGTCATCCATAACAATTAGTCAACCTTCTTATATCTGTGTGAGTGTATTGATCTGCTCTGTTAGAATTAGGCTTGCAAACTGAGATTTGTGGGTTCAAAGTTATGTATATTTTCCTGTGACGTGATTAACTGGTTTTCTCGTGGCCATCTTAGACTTCTTGTCATCTCTTTCTTACTCCCTCTAACACAATGGTGCTCTATTTTGTGGTGCTTTATTTTGTGGTGCATTTATTTAGTTTCTTCTTGTTTCTGCCAGACGATTTTATTCATCTTAGCTAAAACCACCTACTCATCGAAAGGGTAATTGATGGCTGTAACTATTCCTACCAGATCAAAGAGTGTCCCTTTAGCAGAATAAATCTGCCTAGTGGTAACAGTAATGAAATCGCTGTCGTATTGAAGTTGATTTTTTCATCAGACAATAACACACCAGATTTTTTCTGTTGTGTATGTCATTTAACCGAACTGTGCTGATAAAAAAGAAAAAAAGAAAGAAAGAAAGAAAGAAAAGAGAAGGAAAAAAGAGTGATGAATTGTTTGTTTAGAGCCTGTATTTATTCTTGCATTTATTTTCTGATTTTTTTTTTACATCAGAAAAATTCACGTTAATCAGATGCTTCAAAATGCCACAAAGTTGATGTATTTTCTGTCTTTTCAGGTGGGCGTCTTTACTCTCTGTTCCCGCTGCTCGACAAAGGTGGTAAGTAGCAAAGTAACATTTTCTCGTTTCTGTATTTTACCATTCTCTCGTCTGATGTAAATTGTTGTAAGCTTCTTCATCTCGCTTTTCATTGGCTTTTCTGGGGGCCTTTGCATTAGATTAATCTCAGCATAGTCTGGGTTTGGGCCGTATTGATGTCACCGTCACAAGATTACTACAGTCCTTTTACCTTAACTTGGCCCATATTTTTTTCCCTTTTGGAGCTTATTTCATAAAGCTCAATGGCAGAATAAGACAATACACTGGCTCTACATCCTTTTCATAGCACTTTTTTTGTAACCAACATAATAATCTAGTGCTAATAAATTGTTACAATCTAGTATTCAGGACGAGGAGATGGCAATTAAAAACCAAGTTAGAGTAGAAAGGGTATAGGTGCCCACTTATTTAGCGATATAGTTTACATTATTTATATCTTATTGTTAACCTTTTTCCCAATTACACTTTTTTTTTATGTTTGGCCTGAGTTGTCTACCCTCCTGGCCCCGCGGTCGTGGTGGGGATAAAAAGGATAATTTGATGGATGGATGAGTGAGTAGATGGATGGATGATGGGTGGGTGGGTGGATGGTACCGAAAGTCCTTGCAGTAGTAACGAACAGGAACACACTATTGACGTGCCTAATGCAGAAGGGAAGAGGTGCTAAGGACTTTCTTGGTCTGGCGAGAAGACGGACCTAAGAGCTACGTATTTAGTCTTTTCATTTTGACTCTGCGTAAAACTGACATCGCACCATCTTGAGTGTTGAGTTGTAACAATAGATAAACACTAGAATATGGTGCTAGTCACAAGGAAATGCTACGGAAGGAGGGAAAGTTGCAGCACTGTCTTTTTTCGCCAGTGAGTTACGTGAAATAAGTTACAGAGGAAAGAAAATGTGGAATAAGATGAAAGTATTAGTGTGTGTGTAAATCTCAGTAACCAGCCAGTGTAGTAAATAGAAAGCCTCGTACGTCAGAGAAAGCTTTGACCAACCAGGGACTAATACCGGCTTAGGGAGTTCTTAATGTCTACGTGGCCGCAATTTAGCCATGAGATCCCTGTCGTGTGGGTGGTGGCCGGCAGGAAATATAGTCATTATCGTTATGGCAAAAAAATTCCACCCAAGTTTCTGTCACGCGAGCATTTTTTTTTTTTTCCTACCATGACCCATTACTTCGAAAAAAATAAAAATGAAATAAAATAAAGACACTCAGCTTTGGGCATGCCTAACTCGGACTGTAAAATTAGTGTTTCTTTATGGGTCGTATTCTGGATGCTACGGGAGGCTTCGTAACACCTCTTCCTTAGCGATTTATTTTGCCTATGACACCTTCGCATTCTCTTTTATGTCGGTACTATTTTTTTTTTTTAAATATCGTGAAAGTTTGCATCAGTAACATAAAAATAGATGCCGAGTTGTAACGTATGGCATAAGTCACTAAGGAGGAAGTGATACGATATTTCCTCAACCGACTAGAATTGCGACTTATAAAGTAAACGACACGGTCAGAGGTCAGGAAGTTTAATTAGTGTTTCTTTATAACGTTAAGCTCGTATAAAATGTGCGACTAATAATCCTGGCTAACCCCTGAATATTTACGAAAATTACTGCACGAGAAAATGTAGAAATAGAACGAGGTATCATGGTGTATATTATCATTTAATATTTGTGAACGTATGTGTTTGCTGTTATTTCTGTTTAGGCTGTTTATGTATTTTTATTTTTTTTCTATCGTACCAACCTTCATTATTAGCGAGAATTGTTGCCGTTATTATTATTATTATTGTTGTTGTCGTTCTTGTTGTTGTTGTGATTATTGTAAGTGTTTATTTTAGTCAGAAATGAAGACCTAGTTTCTCACTGAAATTAACTGCGCAACGAGCACATGGAATAATGGAGCATAAAGTTAATAAAAATTTCCCTGTGTTTTGTTTGAGAATGAACACACTCAATTGTGTGTGTGTGTGTGTGTGTGTGTGTGTGTGTGTGTGTGTGTGTGTGTGTGTGTGTGTGTGTGTGAGAGAGAGAGAGAGAGAGCAATAATGGAAACCGCACAAGAAAAAGAAACTCATTACCGCATTTTTGTATTAGACGCTTTCAAGGAGCACGAAGGGTGGTGTGTGTGTGTGTGTGTGTGTGTGTGTGTGTGTGTGTGTGTGTGTGTGTGTGTACCTCTGTCATAGTGTGTTTCAACTGTTCAGTGTGTTAGGATTTTTTTTTTTTTCTGTTATGCGTGGTCTTACTTTCGTCTGCACTGTTACACCAGTTTGGCTTTGTACAAGTCTCTCTCTCTCTCTCTCTCTCTCTCTCTCTCTCTCTCACACACACACACACACACACACACACACACACACACACACACACACACACACACACACACACACAATGAGGAAGGCCGATTTAAAAATAGCTTAACCACCCCTTCATGTCGGTGACGTCAGATTTACTTCTTCATAGTCAGAACCTATTTTATTCCTCACATTGGCATCTCCTGTGTGTGTGTGTGTGTGTGTGTGTGTGGACGGATGCGTGCGTTGTTAGGTGGATGGGTAGATATAATTGTGTTAGTGGAATTCCATCCTCTTACCCTTCTTTCCCATTGTGTTCCCTGCCTTTCCTAGTTTAGAAAAAAATATATATATATATATATATATATATATATATATATATATATATATATATATATATATATATATATATATATATTGCCCAAATATTGACTAACTCTTTTCTGGTCGAGAGCTGGAGTTAAAGAGGTGAGGTAGGGTAACATATGGTAGAGGTTAGAGAGGTGGAATGAGGTAGTGGTAGGGTTTATTGAGGAGTGAGGTAGAACGGACAGGTGTGGTAGGGTAGAGTATTGTGGAGTTGAGTGAGGTGGAGAGAGATAGTGATGGGGTTGAGTGGGGAGGAGTGGGGCAATATCGAGAGGTGAGGTAGGGTAGAATATGGTGGAATTGGGTGGAGTGAAATAAAATAATGGTGGGGCTGACTTAGGGTGAATGCAACATAATTGGCGGTTGAGTCATAGGCGTTTGACTGTGAACCTCGTCTGTCACCCATCCTTTCCTGTTTCGTGTTCGCTTCGCCTCACCTGTCAAAAATAATTAACAAAGTTCATCTAACTGCCTTTGTCAGAGGTCATCCATATTTATGAGTTATTAGTTGCTGCTTTTGTAATTTGCCGAAAAGGTAAAAGTTCAAGACTGGGCAGGTTTATTTATTTCTTAAAGTTTATTAATCATTAGTTATACTGTAGCAAAAAAGAGGGTACAGGCAATCCCTTGTTATCCCTCTGGGGGGTCTCGGAAGGACCGGGGAGCGGGAGGGCCTCGGGCAAGACAAATGTGCCGAGTAATTTAACACTTCCAGCCGAAGGACATCACTTGTAGAATAGGCTATTAATAATCTCGGAGAGGGACGCTGTCCGTCTATCGTTCGCTAACATGCTTCGGATATGAGATGCTTCTCTCCTGTAGACTGGTGTAACCTTGGTTCAACAGTGTATATATTCTTGTGTGTGTGTTTCTATCTCTCTCTCTCTCTCTCTCTCTCTCTCTCTCTCTCTCTCTCTCTAAAATATACGGTATATATATTCGTATATATTATGATGAATATTGTTTCAGTATTTTTTTTGTTCACATGAGTATGGTATAAAGATTATTTATTAAAGTTGTTTTATATTTTTGTAGACATGAGAATACATCAAATAATGTATTTTGAAGACTGTGTACCATGTTTATTAGCAGTGAACACTTAAAAAAAATAAAAACTATCATGAACATCTTAATTTCTTGGTTTATGCTTATCAGCTAGGAGAAAACATGTAAAAGCCGGTAATATTGGAGGCTATTATTTTCGTCACCTAGGAATATGAATTAAAAATTACTGATGTTGAAGCTGGGGCATAAATTATTTCTACTGAGGGAATGGTGGGGGAGGTGGGATAATAACCAGGGGCTTTGATAGCATCCTTTGATCAAGCTGCCCATCAAACAGATCAGCACATGTATTTATTTCAGTGAATCATATCTATCTGTCTATCTATCTATCTGTATATATATATATATATATATATATATATATATATATATATATATATATATATATATATATTCTAGCTGATATAAATGTTATTGTTTTAGCGCACACCACTAATACGATCACATGAATTAAATCTAAATAATTACCGGTATGTATTTATTTTGTGTAATGAAAGATTTTGTTTTAGAATGTATATTAACATACATCACCCCAGTAACGACGTGAAAAAACCATCTGCTTATGTTCGATTATATTTTAGCTGATCACAGGTGCATTTTATTTTTTACGAGCACCGCAGCGAGGAATATATCAGTTCATGTATTTCTTTCATCGGACTTTTTTTTTTTTTTTTTTTTTAAGAGTATACCACTCATATGAAAGGAGAAAACATATTTGCACATGGACCTATACCACTCAAACGAGAAAAAATAAATCAGATGATTTATATTTGATTTTGCATAGGAAAGATCTCTCACGTTCGATGGGTCGATGAAAAGTATATCTAACCCCTTTAGGTAGAAAAATCTCTCCTATACTGAATTTGTTTGTGAAGCGATAACATGAATAAAACTAGAAAGCGTTCAGAGAGCGCATACCTCCGCCAATGCCATTGCCATTAAAAAGGATCCGGATATGGATCCGTGGATATAGAATCGGGATCCGGATCAGCCCAAAAATTTAATCGTTTCTTTCTTCGCCAATGGCTCTCCCTTCCACAAAATTTCGTCAAAATCCGCTCATAACTTTTTGAGTAATCCCAGATCGGGATCCGTGGATGTAGGATCCGGAACCTCCCCAAAATTTAATTAATTCTTTCTTGATCCATGATGCATCTTTTCACAAAATTTCATTGAAATTCATTGAGAACTTTTGGAGATATTTTGCTGCCCAAAAGTTAACTATTTCTTCCTCTGGCCATTGCCCACCCTTCCACAAAATGTCATAAAAGTCCGTTCATAACTTTCTGAGTAATCCTGCTAACAGACAGACAAACAAGCAAACAAACAAACAAACGCGGGGTAAAACATAGCCTCCTTGGTGGAGGTAATAAGGCTGAGGTACTAGCGCAGAGGGAATTAATGTTGCATTGAATGTCGTTTAATTATGTCCTCTTTGATACACACGTTGATTGGATATAATACAAGCAGAATATTGGCCTACTTTATGTGGCAGTAAAATTTTCACCACTTTACTAATATGATTTTTTATTTACTTTATTAATGCTACTTCGTGACGATGTTATTCAGCGCGAGAGAGACCTCACATAGTGAAGGGTTTATTGATGGTTGTAACCCCTGCAATTTGAAATCCGTTACGTTGAATAAAGTCAAGAAATAGCCAGAGTGAAATAAAAATGACCGTCTCTGTCTAATGATTCGATAGACTAACAGACAGATAGGCAGAGAGGCAGATGGATGGACAGATAGACAGGTATATAGATAGATAGATAGATAGAAGCGTACTGAAAAGCCATGGGCACGAAATATTCACTGGTACGGAAGAGATGCAAGGGATCCGATCAAGGCCGCGAGAAATACCGCCCCCAGGACAGTTGGCGAGACTCACAACTAGTCTGATTTATATGCTAAGTGTACAGTTACGCTTAATACACAAGTTTATATACTCCTCTGGGATTCCAGGCTAATTAAGAGAGATTCCAAGCCACCTTGCTGTTGCTGATTACGTTTACCAAGAAATCATTTGGTCCTCATAGTTTCGAGACGGTATGAAGAAACAGATTTATAGTCAAGAGCTTCACCTACTCACGCACTGCCATCAATTGCTACGCTGACAGTAACTTTTATTATTTTAGTTCATTTTAACTCAGGTCTTAACAGAATAAAGTTTTCAAGTTTTAGCCAGGAAGGAAATGAGAATGGTGGTAGGGCGTGGGTGGAAGGGGAGGGGCCTAGGAGAGGAGGTGGAGGCAGTGAAAGAGCGTGTTGCTTTAAAAGATCCTTTGTTTTGTCTCTCGCCACTTAACGCGTCATTTGCTCCATAAATCTCGGAATAATGAAGAAGATTACTGCTGGCTGTTTTGGTCCACTGCCTTGACTCTATTATCGTCGGCGCTGGAGGCTTCGTGGCGTGGCATTTTCCCCAAGCTATTTATATTGCTTATTATACTTTGTTTTATAACCAGCATGTCAAGTGGCGCTGGAGAGGGATGCCTTCATGTGTTAGCACCAATATAACCAGGCGGTTCCACTGCCAGGCTGTACAAACGTTCATCAGTTTCTTCCGTATTCCTTGAAAGGAGGATGGCAAACTGCAGGAGGAGAGTAACTTCAACATTCAGTCCACTAGGCTCACATTCAGATGAGCTTCGGGTTCCAGTTACTACTACAGTTATTACAGTGTCTTGTCTGCCATTTATGTCTCTATAATGTCGACGAAGTTTGCATCAGTAATACACAAATGAATATAACCCTATCATGGTCGCGTCTTGTTTTTTTTTTTTTTTCCCTCAGCTAACATCGTACTATTTAATGCAGCTGAATGGGTCATAGGAGCCTAAGAGTGTTAATAAGGCCATCATTTTTTTTTTTTCAAACAACTCAAGTATTCTATTTCAGCTAATATCACACGATTTTATTAAGCTGGGAGTAAGTTTTAGGAGCCTGAGAGTGACAAGGTGTGTTGGGTTAAGTTATTAGGTATTACGAAAGATGCTTAAGGGTATTGGAGTAGTAATTTCCGGTATATTTGTATCATGTTTCAAACAAAATCAAAGAAAGAGAAAGGGTTCAGTGGTTGAGATAATTGTGGAGTGTGTGTGTGTGTGTGTGTGTGTGTGTGTGTGTGTGTGTGTGTGTGTGTGTGTGTGTGTGTGTGTGTGTGTGTGTGTGTGTGTGTGTGTGTGTGATTTTTTTTATTTCTTTGTTCCTGTGTTTTCTTACTTTCCATGTGAGCCAATCACGACACTCCTCGTAAAACCACCTCTAAACTCAGATAGCCATCACGCCAATCACAGGGACGCTTGTGTAGCCCCTCACTGCTCACCAGCCCCCCTCACCACTCAACATCTCTATACCACTCACCAACTACACCCATCACTCACCAACCACTCCCACCACTCACCAACCACACCCACCACTCACCAACCACTCCCACCACTCACCAACCACTCACACATACCCTTTCCCCCTCACCGCACAGACCCCTCCCTCCTTCACCACACCCCTTATCCCCCTCATCATTTGGACCTCACCGTTCACAAACATCCCATACCACCCACAAACACATCCTCCCCATCACTGCCCTTCTTTTCACTCACCCCATCCAATCCACCCATCTCCTTACCATACTGTACGTCCCATACTGCCCATTCCCTTCACCAAACTCCCTCCCTTACTACCCAGTAACCCCTTTCTTCACTCAAGACCGCCCTCTCAGTAATATTCAGGGATCTCCCTTACCACCCAGGTCCTTCCCTCACAATTCAGCATCCCTAAACACTCACCATCTCCCTTCACCAATCGCACAGACTCCAAACTATTCAGAAATCTCCGTCACCACTCAGGAACTCCCTAACCACTCACCACTAACCCTCCCTCTCGCCGTGTCACCTCACCACCCAACAGTAAACTCCGGGATAAGATGACAGACCCTCTTCCATTCCAGTCTCTCCCTGTTTCAGCCCCTTCCCTTTCAAGTCCGCCTCCAGACCGTTTTATTTATTTATTTTTTTTCTGCCACGAATCTCGCCTTTCCCTGTCTCATATCCCTCCATTCTGTCCGTCTTTATTTCCCCATATTCCAGACCTGTTTTATACCCCTCATTCCAGACCTCATACCTGCTTCTCCCTATTTGAGTTCCAGCCCAGTTTAAACCCCTGTATAAACAATCACAAACCCTCCCTTACATGACGGCCCCTTTCATTTCAACTTCCTATTGCAGACCCCTAAGCCACACACCCCGCTTTAACTCATCCCTTATTTCTGTCCCCCTTTCCTGCCCCCTTCTATCCGTGTTACTTCTATTGTTGGGTGGCTGAGAGACAGGTTAGATCTTGAATTCTTTATGTTATTTAACGTTTCTTGCCGCACAGAGCCCATCTCAGATAAAGAATTCAAGCCCCAACGTGTGCCTCTCTCCCACCCAACATTTCCACTTGTCTCAGTGGATCATCTACTTCCCTTCCCTTCCAGAACCTCCAATCCTCCTGCTTCATTCCAGAATCACCTGATTCCCCTATATCGGTACTACTCATTTGTCTCCCCATTCCACCTCACGTGTTTCAGCTTCTACTTCGTTCCAGCTTACCCATTCCAGCTTGTACCCATTCCAACTTCTACCCATTCCAGCTTCTACCCATTCCAGCTTCTACCTCATTCCACCCCTCCCGTCCATTCCAGTTCATCCATTTTCAACCCCATTCGAACTCACTCATTCCAGCTTCTACCCCGTTCCAGCTCACTCATTCCAGGAGCTACCCATTCCAGCTCACTCATTCCATTTCATCTGTCGCCTCCCTCTGAACCTCTTTCACTTCCAGAGCCCTATCCCTTCCAGCTACCCCATTCCCACTACACCCACCCCACTACTCCAGCCTTACAGTTTTTTCCCTATTCCTGTCTGCCCATTCCTGCCCCCATTACAGCTCTTATTGCATCCCCATTTCTCCCCATTAAAGACCCATTCTGATATCTCGTTCCTTCTCATTCCCAGTCCCCATTTAATACCTTGCTCATTCCCAATCCCCTCATTCCAACTCCCTTGTTCCAAGTCCCTCGGTCCACCCCCTTCATTCCAAGTTCCTGATCCCAGTCTCTCCATTCCAACGTGCATTCCATCCCTTCCTATTCCAGCCTCACATTTTAGCCGCTTCATTCCACGATCTTCAATCCGGTTCCTTCATTCCAGCCACCAGTTTCATCCCATCATTCCCATTTCTCCCTGTTCCAGTCCCTCATTCCATGCCCCCACTCCCTAACCTATTCCCTCATTCCAGACATCCCATCTTTCCCAGCCTTTTGCATTCCGGCTCCTTTATTCAGGACATCCAATCATTCCAAACCCTTTTCATTCCAGTCCCCTCATTCCAGCCCCCCATTCCCTCTCTCCAGACATCCCATCTTTTCCAACCCTTTCCATTCCGGTTCCATTATTTCGGACATCCCATCATTCCCAAGCCTTTTCATTCCAGGCCCCTCATTCCAGCCCCCCATTCCAGCCCTCCATTCCCTCCTGATTCTTCCCGGCCGCGGTCATTTGAATATAGATAGCATGCAAAGTCATTCACCCAACCTGAGTGAGGGATTCAAACAGTCCTCCCTCTGTCACTCGTTTTCTTTCTTTCTCTCTTTCTTGCTCTGGCTTTAATTCTCTCTCTCTCTCTCTCTCTCTCTCTTTCTCTCTCAGTTTCTCACACACACACACACACACACACACACACACACACACACACACACACACACACACACACACACACACACACACACACACACTCAAAAGTATTCCATCAGACGTGAGTGAGGAATTCAGACGGTCAACTCTGTCACCATTTCATTTTCTGTCTTCCTCTCTCTCTACTTTCTCTCGTCCTTACCCTTGCTGAATTTCTCTCTCTCCTTTTCTCTCTCTCTCAAGTGTATGAATCAAAACAGTCGTTCCTCGGTCACTTTCTCATCTCTTTCTCCCTCTCTTTCAATTTCATTCTTGTGCTTTCTTTAATTCTCTTTCTCTTGCTTCCTCTGTTTTGAAGTAAAGTTTTCCACCCAACCTGATAGAGGGATTTAAAACAATCGTCCCCCTGATACTGTTATTTTCTTTCCTTCTCTCTCTCTCTCTCTCTCTCTCTCTCTCTCTCTCTCTCTCTCTCTCTCTCTCTCACTAGCATGCAAACTGTTTTACCCAACCAGAGTGAGGAATTCCAACCAGTCTTTCCTTGTCACACTGTATTTATTCTCTCTCTCTCTCTCTGTCTCTCTCTCTCTCTCTCTCTCTCTCTCTCTCTCTCTTTGTCACACGCACACACACACACACACACACACACACACAACAAAGGAAGCTAATGCAATGGCCTATATCTTTGTTGCATTGCAGTACAGTCAGTTGATATAGTGGGTGTGCAATGCTTATATGATGTGGAAAATAATGCCTGTGTAGGATTATTGTTGCATATATTGCTCTCGTGTCTTGCAAAGGTGATTTTGTGGCAATAAATAGAAACAGCGGTGGTAGTTTATTATTATGTTTATTATTATTATAATTTATTATTATTATTTTGTTATTATTATTGATATTATTATTTTTTATATTATTGTTTTTGTTGTTATTGTTTTTGGTGGTGGTGGGACTGTTTGTTATCACTGTCATTTATTATTGTTGTTGTTCTTGTTTTAGTAGTAGTTGTAGAAGCAGTAGTGGTAGTAGTAGTAGTAGTAATAGTAGTAGTAGTAGTAGCTGTAGCAGTAGTAGTAAACAGGTCACTATTGCCCGTTTGAACTAAGGCGACGATGATCCGTGACTACTTCCAACTCTTTTGATGGCCAAGTACAGTTAGCCTGGAGGGTCTGTTAAACTATATTCTTTTCTTCTTAACTTGACTCAGATTTTCGTCCCTTTTGCAGCTTCTTTCACATACCTCAGTGGCGGAAAAAGACAATGTTACGGCTCCACATCCTCTCTGTGGCACTTCTTCGTGACTAGCTACCGTTTTTAATGTTACTCTGTTGCTATAACTCAAAATAGGGAAATGGTAATATTAGACCAAGTTAGAATAAAGAGTCTAGAAACAAAGGAGACTGGTACCAGGCTAATAACTAAGGCTCATCATATTTCATGCAACCACGACTTTAATTCATGTTGTGATATTGGCCCAGTTCCTTCATATGAAAAAAAATATAGTAAGCAGCCTAATCCTAACCCCTACAGTTAAAGACATTGTTCTGAAAAATATGGGGTTACCAGAATATGTACAAATTGACCTTGTAATGGGAAAAGGTGTTAAGATTAATATCGATAAGTTCCTGGTATTTTTGGACTTACACTCTCTCTCTCTCTCTCTCTCTCTCTCTCTCTCTCTCTCTCTCTCTCTCTCTCTCTCTCTCTCTCTCTCTCTCTCTCTCTCTCTCTCTCTTTGTGGTTCAGTAGTTCACCCACGCCCCGACAGATGGCACCACACACCCTCACACATTCGCCATCCATTTGACGCTAATACCCACCGTCTGGTTATTTTTTTTTTTCCCCCTACGCCAGGCAACGCGTATTTCACATTCCACACTGACGCAACGGTATTAGCGAGTTTGTGGAAGTAGGTGTAGGTGAGTGACGAAACAGCTTGACCTCTCTCTCTCTCTCTCTCTCTCTCTCTCTCTCTCTCTCTCTCGAGCACGGTGATTTTATTCCAGTGGGCGAAATCATTTATGCTCAAAGGTTAATTCTCACATGATTTGAATGACTTTAAATCCGTATGACAGTTATTTCATTCGTCGTAAATCCCTCCTCTGCAGTGTGAAATCGCGAACTTTTATCTACGTAATGAACGGTGAATTCTTAAGCTGTATTAAGTGAACCTGCTCTGCTATAGTTCTTTCCCCATAACTTGGCCAAGGTTTTCGTCCTTTTGCAGCTTATTACATGTAGCTCTGTGGCAGAAAAAGACAGTACCGTACTAGAACTCTACAATATTTCCAAGCCACTTCTTTGTGACTAGCATCATACTCTGCTGTTCATCTATTGGTACAACTCAGCATCAAAGATAGAAACGTAGTAATTATAAGTTAGAGTAAAAAAGCGTATATAATTATAGTGACAGTTTCTAATCTTGACTACCAGACGCCTCTCCTACGCTTCCTAACAACATTCCACAGTACCATAATGCAGTAGCAAGGGCGACGTGCAGTGGAAGAGTTGAAGCGATTGCATTTTCCACATTGCACGCTGAATTGCAAAGTGAGTTGTTCCCTCGCTTCTTGACACGTGTTTTGGGTTCGTATTTTCAAGTGGTTTTGGTTTTTTCTTAAGACTTCTTTCTGAGCGATTTATTTTACACGTTATACCTCACTGTGGTGTTGATGTGAACTGTATAGATGTTACATCCATAGGGGTATGTAGATAGATAGGTAGATAGATAGACAGACAGACAGAAACAGACACTCAAACAGATAGATGGATAGATAGATAGAGATAGATAAGCATGCCAGAGAATGTCAAGGTGTTTTTTTATAAAATAAGTCGCTTAGGAAGAGATGCTACGAGGTCTCCTATGCCACCTACTCTCTCTCTCTCTCTCTCTCACACACACACACACACACACACACACACACACACACACACACACACACACACACTCGTGATAAGGTGGCTCCCAGCATCTCTTCCTTAACCAGTTTATTTCTGTATATGTCTGGCTCATACTCCCCTTTAATTTATCTATATAAGCTATGACGATTAAAAAAAAAAAGATACAGAATGAAGTACTAAAGTGGAAGAGGCAGAATAAATCGCTAAAGAAGAGGTGCAAGACAACCTCATAAACTCCCGAGAATACTTGTCGTGGGGAAGTGTGGATATGAAAAGCCTGCCTGTGAGAGCGAGAATATTGAGCTAAGAAATTGGAAGATGTGAAAGTTAGTGTGGTAGTGGGGGAGTTTAATATGAGAGAGAGAGAGAGAGAGAGAGAGAGAGAGAGAAAGTGAATGCGAAGAGTGAAATGAGATTCCGTGGAGAAAAGTGAAAACGAGCGTTATTATACTGTGATGAAGAGCGTGATGAATTTCTGCCGTAACAGAAGTCATCCTTATTAAAAACGAAAAATCGGTGGCGAGAATAGGCCTATAAGTAAAAAAAATAGAACATCGTACAGTGTGAGGTATGACTGTGAGGTGTTGTAGTGTGAGGTATGATTGTGAGCTATAGCAGTGTGAGGTATGACTGTGAGGTGTGGCAGTGTGAGATATGATTGTGAGATGTAGTAGGGAGCCTGTGTGAGATATGACTGAGATATAGTAGTGTGACGTATGACTGTGATATATGGCAGTGTGAGGTTTGGCAATATGAGGTGTGGCAGTTTAAGATGTGTTGTTTGAGGATGTGGTTTATGTGGTTGATTTCACAGTGACTTTCTAACACCACATACAAAGAAAACAACGTGAAAAGAGAACTGTGATAATAGAGGGAATGAAAAGCGGCGGAACATAAATGCATGGAAATTGGATGTGAGGTTAATGGCGATAGCTTTGAACTCAATGAATGTAGGTTATCTTTGAAATGAACACACTCATTTAGTATTGGCTGAAATAATATGCCAAACTTCATTCATGGTGGCGGAAAAGTTGATCGAGATAGCTTTCAATCCACAGAGTCAAATGATGTTTATTTTAGTTTATTCTTGCACCTCCTGCCAATTCTGTTAAATTTCAGAATGTTCCATCAGCGTAAGGGTAGATAAGAGGAATATGATTCTTCTACCCGTCGAAAAGTAGCCCCTATGATGACTGTAACTGCTTGGTATTGTTGTTTCACCTTAACTTGGCCTAGATTTTCGTCATTTTAAAGCTTGTTTCATGTAGCTCAGTAGCAGAAATGGACAATGCTGTGACTCTGCATCCATTCCAGAACACTTCACCATGACTAGCATCATATTTTAATGTTAATCCACTACTATACCTCAGCATTGACGGTGAAGAGATACCAGTTTTAGGCCAAGTCAGAGTAAAAGGTGTTTAGTAGCAAAAGTAGAATAAATAATACGTCCTCAGATTCAAGAAGTTTACTTGCCATAATTTATGCAGTTGTCACGGAGCAGATGACAAGGAGTCTCATGAGGCCTTAATTCCGAAAGCGTCATTTTATTTGATCTTTGCTATCACCAGACGATTTTAGTCAACTTGGAGGACACTTTTCGAAAAGGGATCAGATATGTCCTTCATCAACCCCTTTGCTGACCGTGGACTCCTCTACTCATAGGAATATACTGAAAACCATAATCTTGTGGTCCATTTTACTCTTGCCACCTCCAGACGATTTTATGCAGTTTAGGAAAGACACTTAAAACTGGATACAACTTTCAATATCCCCTTCACTGCTCCTGGCCCTTTTCTAAACTGAATAATAAATTTCAGTTGGTAGTCTCAACAAAACAAAAATTATATAATCGAAGTGAAGGGGCTAAAAGGGCGTCATCTGATTGAAGGTTTGATCCCACGCGAACCCAAGACACTGACAGGTTGACTTACAGCCCAAGGGTCTCTAGGGAACGATAAGAACCCCCTTGAGGCGACACAGAGAACACGTGTACACATTATCACGGACACAATAGCAGCCTTGAATAACGTCTTTGTGGACTGGAGCGCCGCGAGATGTGGATACTGTGTGTGTGTGTGTGTGTGTGTGTGTGTGTGTGTGTGTGTGTTAGGAGGAAGCAAGGATTATACATTACACATACACACATATATGACAGCAAAGCCCGTATTCTCGTCGGGTAAGGAGGCTCCCTGACACATTTTCCTTAGCGATTTATTTTTGGATATGCCTGGTTAATATCGTACTTTATTTATGCAGAGTATGGCAGCGTTGGAAAATTTTATGTAGCACAGAATAGGACAATAACGTTTAATACGCAAAGTAAATCGCTTAGGAGAAGAATATTGGCGAAGGTGTGGGATATTGACGGTAAGAATGAGTGCGAAAAGAGTGAAGCTGTATGATTCAAGCTGCACTTCACGGAGAGACCAGTTAATGAGTAAGATCTGATTTTTCACCGCAAGATCTAATGACGACATCCGGGCAACGTGATATCAAAGGCGGCTGATAATTAAGGGGGATTGGGTCTTACCTGTTGGGCATTGTGTAGGGGATTGGAAAATGGATTAGCTCCCTTAATTTGTGTTGTTTAGAGATATTCACTTTACGCACGAATATATTTTTGGAAGGGAAGTTACAGTACACGTAAAATTGATCATATTTTCAATTTCTGGTGGTTCTCTCTCTCTCTCTCTCTCTCTCTCTCTCTCTCTCTCTCTCTCTCTCTCAGTAAATCTCTTCCCACACCCGTATTGTTAATCTCCCACGCATTTCTCTCTCTCTCTCTCTCTCTCTCTCTCTCTCTCTCTCTCTCTCTCTCTCTCTCTCTCTCTCTCTCTCTCTCTCTCTCTCAACAGTGTGTGTGTCCGTCCCGTTCCCCACACCCTCATAACAGCAGCATCTTGATCCTCGTTTTCACATTTGGTATCAGAAAACACTTGTGCTGTGTGAGACCCTGTGTGTGGGGGGTGGGGGAGGGGGCTTGTTATGGGCCCTGGAGAGAGAGAGAGAGAGAGAGAGAGAGAGAGAATGGTGGGTGTAGGAATGGACTTACCCCTTTAGTACGAGACCATTTTTATATTCCCCTAACATGTACCGATTTTATTTATATAAGGAACTTTACCTATTCTCTCTCTCTCTCTCTCTCTCTCTCTCTCTCTCTCTCTCTCTCTCTCTCTCTCAAAACACCAATTCTTTAGGCAGATAAATGTATAAAAATAACACAGTCCACTAAAAAAATATTAAGCCTTAAGAAAGTAAGGAAAAGAGAAAAATAAAAGACACGACTCACCTTAGGATTAATAGCACTTAAAGACATTCACTGACAAAAAATAGACTTAAAAAAAAAAAAAAAAAACATTTTGTAAAGGAACGACATGAAGGAGAAGAGAAGCGTGTAAGCAAAAGGCGCTAACATTGAGCAAGCAAAAGACGCTAACATGAGCGGGAATTGGATTACCTGGGTGAGACTGGAGCTTTGGATAGATGAGAGAGAGAGTTTGCGCGCGCGTGCGTGCGTGTGTGTGTGTGTGTGTGTGTGTGTGTGTGTGTGTGTGTGTGTGTGTGTGTGTGTTTTAGAAAGCAGGTGAATGAATGCGAGTGTTTGAGAGAATGAGTGAGGGAGTGAGCGAGTGAGGATCGTGCTTGAAAGGAAGGAAAAGATTTTAGAAAGGACGGTACCAGAAGAAAGAAAGGAAGGGGGAAAGGAAAGGAAAGGAAAGTTAGCCTGGTGAAAGGAGGCGTGGCAGATGTAAGAGGAAATTGGGTGGGGGAACAGAGAGAGGGAAGAGGAAGTGGAGCAGGAGAAGAGAGAATAAGATAAAGTGGAAGGTGGAGGAGAAACAGTGGGAAATAAAATGATGGGATGGACGTGGAAGAAACAGATGGACGGAGAAAGTGGAGAGAGGAAAGAGGAGAAAGTGTAGGAGGAGAAGGGGGAGGAGAATCGAAAATAAAGATGATAGGTAGAGGATAAAGAGGGGGACGTAGACAAAGAGAAGAGCAGGTAAGAAACAGAGCAGGTAGAGACAGAGAGAAAAGAATGAGGAGAAAAGGAAGGAAAGTAAAAGATAAAGTAGACGTCATCTTATTGAATAGCTTAAAATCCTTCCCCCAAAACTGCTTCAGAACATATTATATCAGTTTTATATTTTTACTAACGTTAGGCTTTTTTTTATTATTCATTTTAACACCTCCAGTGTCATAGCTTATTTTCTGATTTATTCTAACTTCCAACTGACGATTCCGTTCACTTTAGGACAGACTTTTCGAAATAGTAGGGGGTATTAGGTTTAGCGTTCTTATAATTTTTTTTTTCCAGCTGAAGGAAAGCCTAAATAGAAAGGATTCAGTGATAAAGATGTCTCAGG
>NC_137029.1:26194999-26199999 GCF_032717465.1 Coenobita brevimanus | reverse complement strand
GACTAAATGAAGAGGCGAGTGAACGGGAAGGCGATTGGATGAAGAAGAAAGCAAAAGAAGAAACCAGTAAATGAAAGACAGAATAAATGAGGAGGCGAATGAATAAGGATACGTATGAATGAGGGAGCTAGTGAATTGCTGAGCCAGTGAATGAAGGAGTGGCTCTATTCACCACAGTGTGTGTTTAGAGATGGATGAATGTCTTGATATGAGAAGTGGGATGCATTTAGGTTTTGAGTTATTATGTGTGTGTGTGTGTGGGTGGCTGAGTGTAGGCGTGTGTGTGTGTGTGTGTGTGTGGATGGGTGGCTGAGTGTAGGCGTGTGTGTGTGTGTGTGTCGGTTAATAAAATACAGTAACAGGAAAAAACATTGGTGTGCCACATTTTAAATTACCTTTCGCTTCCAAATTTGCTATTAACTGACAATTTTTCTTAGTTACAGGCAACCTCTTTTAGTGAAATTATAGAGAGAAAGTTAAAAAGAAAGTATATGCCACAGATTACCACAATTCAGTTTACCCTCTCCATACTCCTTTTCCGTCTTGTTGTTTCATCCTTAACTGTTCCATCACCAGCGTAGGGGCCCTGGGCTAGGTATCTCGGCCATGACATTGGAGGCAAGGGTGGGCAGTCGATATTCCCCAGAGCGGCTTTATGTGAACACCAAGTCTGGACCTGTCCTCAGATTTAAACCTTGAGCTAGATTCAGTATACCACTAACTTTCCATTTGTTGGTTTAATGGTTACCACCCAGCGTATTACAAGGTTCGGGGGGTTACAGGACCATTAAGTCAGCAAAGGTAATACTACAGGAATGAGTTGATGGTGAGCGCCCCACCTACCAACAAAATGCCACACTTTCGAATCCCCTTCCCCTGCCGTTATTCTCCCTTGCATGTGTAGCCTAGGCTCCTCCATTTTTTGCCGTCATAGCCTTTTGACAAGCCGGTGACGCGATGAAACCTTTTCCATCTCCCCTCTTTCGTCTAAAGCCATTTGCATCAGGTTTCAGGTGAGGCCCTCCCCCTCCCCACCAGCACCACCACCACCAGCACCACCAACACGACCAACACCGCCAGCACTTTGTTCTGGGACTTTTTTTGTTTTTTACCCCTTTTCTTTGACCTTGTTTTTTTGCATGTTCAGTGAGATGCCATATATGTGAGAGCAACGTGAAATTATTTTCTTTTTACCATCGCCAACGAAGTTGGAAGAGATTATGTATTCACCTGTGTTTGTCTGTTTGTCCACACGATATCTTCAACACGTCGTAATGAATTTCACTGAAATTTTGCGGAAGGGTGGGCCATGGGCCAAGAAAGAATTTATTACATTTGGGGACGGATCCGGATCCGGATCCGAATCCTGTGTATAAATCTCCAAAAGTTCTCAATGAATTTCAGTCAAATTTTATGGAAGAGTGGGCCATAGGTCAGGGAACAATTGATTAAATTTAGGGGCGGATCTGGATCCTGTGTATTCCACACAATATCTCCACGGATCCGGATCCTTTTTAGTGGCAGTGGCATTGGAGGAGATATACGTTCCCTGAGTGCTTTCTAGTTCCTGCTGGTATTGTTGTTTCTCGAGCAAGTTAAATGTAAATCGTCTCCCCGCCCAAATCAGTCAACCTGCAATGCGCATCTTCACACGCCATCTTAATTTCGCTCTGCGCCGCTACGCCACCATCACCGCCAGTCCTACCCACTCATCTCTACCCACCACACTCTTATTCTACACTTTTCACCCCCAACACAAAGCTTCCAAGAGAACTCTGCTTCTACCACCAACGCCTTGCCTAATACAACACCCATCTTCATTGGATTTACTTAGCCCACCCTGTCCCACTACCCGCAACCACCATTTTATCCCCTCTCGCTCACTCTGCCTTTTTTTTTCCCTTCACATTTATCGTACACCTGACTGCCCTACTCCCTACTTACAGCACCGATCTCCACAGCATAGACTTACCCTTGCATACCCCACCACTCGACACCATCCAAGCCCATCCCCCTCACTCCTCTCCATCCATCCCACCCATATTATTCTCAGAGGTGGTGAATAGCGCAATAATGAACACGACAACTAGCATTCCACTTTACAACGCCTAATTTCTGATGATATATTTCCCAAGGCAAAGGCCCGTATTCTCGTCGGTTAAGGAGGCTTCCTAGTACCTCATCCTTAGCGATATATTTTTGGATATAGCTGGTTAATATCCTTTTGCACGTTATCTATGCAGAGTTTGCGATACTGTAAGGATTTAGATAACACTGAGAAGGACAGTACGGTGTAATAAGCAAAATGAGTCACTTAGTAAAAGGTGTTAGGGAGCTGCCTTCATCGACGAGAATACGAGCTAGGGCAACTTTCTTTAGAAGTTAAAGGAGAGGATAGACAGTCCTTTCCCCCGAGGCATCACGTAAACAGTGTATCCCATCCAGCCCTGGAGATTGAAACGGACTAGCTACGTTTGGGGCGTCTTACCACTCGACCACGGGCATGTTGGGTGGGGGAGGTGGTGGCCGAGTGGTTAGAGAGGTCGTCTGTTGTCTGAAATAGTGCGGGTTCGATCCCAAGCAGCTGCAGTGAATTAACAGACGAATTTCGTAAAAACAGGCTCTTCTGATTTTCCACAAGACCCACCGACGTCACCAAAACACCCCCGCTCATACCAGTGCACCGGTCCTGCATGAGACAGCCCTGGCATGTATTCAGTATAGACGGGTGGGTATTAGTGCCCAAGTGGTGGCATGTGAAGGTATATGACACGCAATAGAGTACTGCTGGGTTTAGGGAACTGGGTATCAAGTCTATGCCCAGAGTCGGACGCAAAAAATTACGGTTACCACTTAGTGTAGTAAAAGATCTCCTTGAGTATAGGAAACCATTTAGCATGTCACTCAGTGTAGAGTCGCACGTACGTTGCACAACATCGAATGAGTGAATGATTGGCGCTTTTATCTTGTAACCCCGTCAGTACGAGGACGAGACGAACCTTTCTTTTTGTTCTAGCTGTTACCAGACGATTTTATTCTTGTTGGGAGTGACTTATTAAAAGTTAATGGACGATTGACAGAACACCACAAGTTCAAAAAAATCTCTCCTAAGCAAGATAAAATCGTCTGGGGATTGCAGAAATAGAATAAGACGTTACCTGTTAAATGAATTCATGTTTAAATGTGGGTTGGTAATTTGTCTCCTTCCACTTTGTCACACACACACACACACACACACACACACACACACACACACACACACACACACACACACACACACACACACACACACACACACACACACACACACACACACACACACACACACACACACACACACACACACACACACACACACACACACACACACACACACACACACTCCTCTTCATCCTTCATCACCCTTCACCCATTATTTTTTACGCTCCATCATCAGCTCCCATTTATTATTCAATCTCCACCATTTTTTTTTTCCTCTCCTCCCCTTCCCTACACATATCCTCTATTCTTCCCTTTTTTTTCTATTAATTTTTCCCATTCCTACCTTCTGCATTCCCCTCCTATCCCTCCTTACTTCCCCGCCTCCTTTTCCTCTCCCTCATTCCTTCCCCCCTCTCCTCCTCACCCCTCTCCCTTCCTCCTTTTCTCCCTTTTCCCTTCCGCGCTTCCCTTCCCTTCCTACACCCCCACCCCTCTCCCTGTGTCATTCCACCCTTGTGTTTTTCCATCATACTTTTCGTCCGCGTTTTCCCCTTTTTCGTTCCATCCTCCTGTCCAGTATCTCTTTCTGCTTTTGTCCTACACTTTTTTATTATTATTATTCATCTATGTTTACCTTTTTATTCATTTATTAATTTACTTCTTGGTGATGATGGGTGCCAGAAAAGATTCTGGTGTGCCCCTACCTTGTTCTTCTACTGTTTTGGTACTTTTCTTCCTCTCTGTCTTTCTCTTCTTCCTCTTAGCTTTCCTTTTCTTGGTCATCTTCTTTCCCTTTCTTTTCATGTTCTTTCTCATCATTCTTATTCTTTGTGTCTTGGATGCATAACTTCTAGTCATTTATGCTCACTGTTCCATTCATGCTCTTAATGTTTGTTTGTTTTTTTCATTATTTTCTTCGTCCTCGTCCTCTTTCATAACCTGTTCTCGTTGGATGCATTGTTATTCTCACCACCTCATTCAATTTCTGTTTCTCATTATGCTCCTCAGGCTTGCTTTTCTTATTTTTCCTCTTCTCTCCCTCTCTCTCCCTCGTTTGTCTCCTCTTACTCCTTTTTTTTTTCTCCTCTGCTTTATTATTTTCTCTTTAATTTTCTCCTCTGCGTCCTCATTCACGTTCTGATCATAGGCACCATCATCATAATCCTCCCTCTCCTCTTCCTACTCTTCCTCCTCGCACTTCCACTTCCTCTTTTCCCTTCCTCCTCCTCCTCTTCCCCCAGTCTTCTCTCACCCTCCACTCCGGTCATTACATTCACAAACCAAATAAAGTAACTAAAAAAGAAAATCTCCATTCCATACCACAGTAAATACACACACCTTATACAAACTCTTCGCCTGGCATTACTGGTACCTTCTTAAATACCAGGCAGTTCTCATTGAAATATGTGGGTCGTTGATTTTAGTATTATTGATATTATCCCTCTCGTCGGTCTTGTCGTCGTCGCCTTCGTCATCGTGGTTATTTTTATTTTCACATCCATCTTCATCATCGCGTGCATCTTCATTTCAGTCTCCTTTTCTGTCATCATCATCATCATCATCATTATCTGTATCTGCACCCCTGTTTCCTCTTCCACCACCACCACCACCATCATCACCACAAACATTTCCATCTGTTTTCCTTTCCATCGTCATCATCATCATCATCTCAGTCTTCCATTCCACCACCACAACCACAACCACCATCATCACCACAAACATTTCCATCTCTCTTCCATTCTATTATCATAGTCATCACCATCATCGTCATCGTTATATCCGACGCAGTGTTCATCCCA
>NC_137029.1:26189999-26192499 GCF_032717465.1 Coenobita brevimanus | reverse complement strand
ACAATTTGTCGTTCAGGGGTGGATCAGTATTTATGTCAGCGATACTACGTCAGCTTCTCGGACTGTCAGCTGCCACACTCCCCCTCACTTCCCCTGACAAGCAGTGCCGTGGGCTTGTTTAAGATTCTTTGGCCCTCCACACGTTAAAGTCTTCATTTTTCATTCTCGTGTGTGTGTGTGTGTGTGTGTGTGTGTGTGTGTGTGTTTCGTTCATGGTACCTCCTATCGATCTTGTTCAGCCTGAGTGAAACTTTTAGAACTTGGGGTTAAATATAGCCTTTATTACCGGTTCCTTTTTGTTATTTTATTTTTTATTTATTTATATATTTATTACTACCCCGTCCCCCTCACTAATATATTCAGCTCAGGGGTGAAATTTTGAACTGCAGTGGTTAGGTATAGGCTTCCAATCCCATTCACACTGAAGGTACTCTCACAGACTGATAAGATCGTCTGGTACCAAGAAAAATAAAATATTTATGACGTCTTCTTGCTTTCAGGGGTAATTTCGTCTCGTCTGTTAAGTTTAACCCTTGACATTCAGTAAATCTTTACCTCTTTGCGATTTTTCATCTTGTGGCACCCCGGACCAAAGTCATTAACATCTATAACTTCATCTACAAATTGCTGTAAAGAAGAAAACAGCACATCATTTTGTAATTAGCTTGTAGGAGACGAGATTTTTAATAGCCCATGCAATTAAAATTTAGGACGCAGGTCATGTACCTAGAAGAACACTTCAAAAAGTGAGTTGGAAAACAGTGGTGAGAATGAAATTACACATGTGCCACCAGTTCAGGTGTCAGCGGCCGAGTGACAGTCAGGACATAGAAGAGGTTGTGTCTCATAGGTCCAGTTACGCTGTTTTGCCTACTTCACAGAGATAGGTAGACGAGAATGGCAGGAGCACCTGAACAGCCAATTTCCTGATAATAGGATAATAACTTTCACCCACACACCCACCAGCTTATCACTCCCAATTTTCTGTGCCAAATGGATCATTTCAGAATTCCACGAATTCATTTGTACCGTAACCAGGAATACTCTCCACAAGAAGGCTAACAAAAAACAGATTCACCACAATATTGTCTTCGGGGAAATGACGAAATTCTGTTATCATTTCCTTCAGAGTTAAGATTAGACCGTGGTCCCCCTGAGACAAACACCTTTGCCCCCAGGCTGGGAACGACTGCGTAAAATAGAAAATAATACACCCTTGCCGTCACACAGCATTGCCGGTTGACTTTATCTGACACCCATCCCTCCTCCATATCATCGGTGTCGTTCTTCAAGAATCCTTTCTGATGGTGTATTCTGACTTACAACAGACGTTTTTATTCATATAGCTGAAAATGAGTTATACCGACCTGAGTTAATATTGTCAACATTCGCCCTGTCGTGATGGGGATTACTCTAGTATTTTCTTCAGCTGACTTTGACCTGAGAGTGAGTCATAGGAGCCTGAGCTAATAATGTCGCCATTAACTCTGTCATGATAGGAGCAGCTCTAGTACGTGTAATCTGCCAGTTGACTCAGACGATGTTATTGAGCTGAGGGTGAATCGTACGAGCCTGAATTAAGACTCACCATTAGTCCTTTTATGATGAGGACAGTTCTAGCATTCTCTTCCAGTTGATTCAGACTGTTTTACTCTGCTGAAAGTACAAAGGAGTACAAAGGAAAGCAAACAGCAACAGATCTGTTAGTCCTTTAGTGGCTGTTTAGTATAGGGATGTGTGTGTGTGTGTGTGTGTGTGTGTGTGTGTGTGTGTGTGTGTGTGTGTGTCCACATCTGGGCATAGGCTTCACAGCCTGTTCACAAGACCCAGTAGTCCTCTACATACCATACACCTCCACATGTCACCACCTCGGCGCTAACACCCACCGTCCATAGTGAATACATGCTAAGACTGTCTCATACAGAACTAGTGTATTGATATTAGCGGGGGTATATTTGCGACGTGTCGTCGGGTCTTCTGGTAGGTCAGTAAAGTCTGCTTTATGAAATTCAAATCCTTAAACTGTTCCCTGCCCCAGCCAGGATTCGAACCTGGGTCCATAAGGATCGCAGGCTATCTTTCCTCCGATTAGTTACAACTAACAGAACTATTCTAACAGCTAAAGACAAGGATAGAAAAGCAGGAAGGCTTGTCAGTCTGGCATATCCTTGACCCTCGGTAATAATGGGAGAACAGCATCCTGACAGTCACACAGCATCACCAGTTGACTTGAGCCTGACACCCTCTGCTATTATTTCCTCAGCCGTGCTGCTCTGATACCCACGTCTATATTTCTTCAGTCGGGCCTCTAGTGTCGTCCAAACTCAAGCCTATAATCAGTCTACCCCGTCTCAAACTTTTCAGAGGTTGAATTTGTACTTGTCAGGAATTTTAGGCAGTTTGTTGGATAAGCGAGTATATCCTAATTTTACTATTATCAGAAATCGGTATGTTTGTCTGCGTTTTCCTGCGTCCTTTTTTGTAAGCCTTTTCCTAGGCT
>NC_137029.1:26182499-26187499 GCF_032717465.1 Coenobita brevimanus | reverse complement strand
AGAGAGAGAGAGAGAAAGAGAGAGAGAGAGAGTCTGATAAAGCGTTCTGTATAGCCAGTTAGAAGCAGACGCACACAGAAATTGAAATGTGCTGTGGACCAGAGTGAGTTAAAGAATGTGTTGCCGTGTGTGTGTGTGTGTGTGTGTGTGTGTGTGTGTGTGTTTGTGTGTGTGTGTGTGTGTGTGTGAGAGGGGGGGGGGAGGGGCAGGTTGAGAGAATGTCAAAGCCGAGTAAAGAAATTAAACTGGCAAACTGTGTACGTGAGAAAGAGAAAAAGGTGAAATAGACGGCAGGGGAAGCAGGAGAGAGAGAGAGAGAGAGAGAGAGAGAGAGGTTAATGTTTTTTTTTAGTGTGTGTGTGTGTGTGTGTGTGTGTGTGTGTGTGTGTGTGTGTGTGTGTGTGTGTGTGTGTGTGTGTGTGTGAAGAGTGCCATTAGCGCGAACATGAGCTGCATTTCTTCGTGCGTGTATTTCAGCGTGTGTACGCATGAGAATGTGTGTGCACTTTGTATGTACACTTCAACCAGGAGTCAAAAGTGGTCAGCTGTGTGTGTGTGTGTGTGTGTAAGTAATCGTCACCAGGTGTAAATGAGTAAATATAAGAATTTACAGTATAAAAATGAAAATATGTAAATGTGTGTAAAGAATGGCTGTATTTGTAAATGTGCAAATATAACAATCAAGTCAGTGGTCAGAACACCTGCATATCAATAAATGTCAAGGTATATGTATAGTGATTTTTTTTTTTTTGGGCCAGGTATATATATTGATAGTGTCAGAGTGCTTGTAAATGTTAGGGTAGGTGTAAGGGTTTAGTGTATCTGTAAACAGTAGGGGATGTGTAAACTTGACGTCTCTGTGTAAATATATGGATAAGTGTCAGTGTTTAGGTATTGTAAGTGTTTGGGTAAGTGAATATTAGAGCTTCATGTCAGTGCATTATAATTATCATGGTAGATATAAAGGTCAAGAAATGTGAAACTGTAAAAATAAAGTTAAAATTAAAAGAATGTCTGAATATTATAAAGTATAGAAATAGCATATCTAGCCAAAGTTTTACCCCAGGAACCCGCTGACATCTAAGTTTATTCTAGTCTTGCTGCTTCAAGGCTCTTTTAGTCAACTTAGAAAAAGCCTCTCGTTCTGTAGGGGTTCATGGACGCTACATCTAAGTCCTCAAATTAGAAAAGTCTCTTAAGTTGAATGAAAGCCACTGTAAGAAGCACGAATTAAGAAGAAAAAACACACGAGTGGACCAGTTTTGTGTTAAGTGTAAGTGTGAAATGCAGTGTAAAAATGTAATAATAAAATATGGCTACATTTTAACTCTGTGGTGAATTTTTTTAAAGCTCTCATTAGAAGATTTTAATTTATTTTTGGAAGGATCTGTCGTAGTGAAGGAGTTAATGAAGGCTGTAGCTTACCTCTGTAGTACGAGAAGCCTGTCTTAAAGTTGAGAAAAATCGTCTGAGAGTAGTAAGAGCAACCTGAATGGAAAGTCGTTGGAGTGAAAGGGTTAACTGTAAATTGTAAATGTGCAAATGAGTGTGTAAAGGTAAGTATGAGAATGTGTAAGTGCGAATATGAATGTGTAAATGTTTAAAAGTGTGAATATGAGTGTGTAAATGTGTAAGTGTAAATGAGTGTTTACATGTGGAAGTGTGAATGAATGTAAACGTATAAGTGTGAATATGAGAGAATGTGTAAATATGAGTGTGTGTAGTTCACGTATGACTGAGAGAATGTATATGTGTGACTAAGAGAAAATGTACTAATGTGTGTGTGTGTGTGTGTGTGTGTGTGTGTGTGTGTGTGTGTGTGTGTGTGTGTGTGTGTGTGTGTGAAAACGGAAAAATATGTAAGTTCGTTAGCGTGAGAATTAACTTTACCTAACGTATGCCACTGTGACAAGCGACTTTGAGAGATGGTTGGCCGTTTGTGCAGGGGATCAAACACACACACACACACACACACACACACACACACACACACACACACACACACACACACACACACGGAACCAAATAGAGAGTTCTGTATATCCCTGTTGAAACGAAGGCAGACAGAAATTGAAATATTTTGCGAACCAGACTGAGTTAAAGAATGTGTTGCAGTGTGTGTATGCAAGAGAGAGAGAGAGAGAGAGAGGACCCTTCTTCATCCCCACCCCACTCCACCAAGACCATCATCCTCACTTCCTTCCTACACCTTTTCCACTTCTCCCCTCCTCCTGTTCCGTTTCCTCCCCGCTTTTACGATTTCCACTTTGCTGCATTTATCCTCTTGTCTCATATTTCTTTACTTCCCTTCAATCATTTCCCCTTCCCTCCTACACCCCCATTCTCTCCTCCTCTCTGTCCCACCTTTCCCTCCTTCTCACTCCCCTGTCCTTCCTCTCCCCTCGTCCCTTCGTTTCCCCTCCTCACGTCATTTCTCCCTTTCTGTCCACTGCAGTTATTCTCATTTTTTCTCGTGTGAATATTTTCCTTCCTCCCCCCTCTCTTCTTCTCACTTCCGCCCACGTTCTCGTCTTGCCTCCCTTCCTCTCCCTTTCCTTTTCGCCTTCGTACTTCATATTCCCTCCCTCTCCCTTCCTTACCCTCTTCATCCTCCATATTCCTCTCCCCTTCCTCTCCCTTCCTTTTCCCCTCCTTTTCCCTTTCCTCCTTCACATTCTCCTCCCCGTCCTTTCCCCTTCTTTTTAAATTCCCTAGCATTCCATTCCACTCCCCTTCCTTCGCCTCCCCTTCCTTCCCCTCCCCTCTTTCCAGTCCTCTTCCGTTCTCCTCCTCTTTCTCTCCCCTCTCTTTCCTTTCTCTGCCTTTTCTTTTCCCCCCACCTCTTCCTTTCCAGTCCCCTTGTCACCCTTTCTTTTTCCCCCTTTCCTCTCATGCCCTTCCGTATTGCAACGATCGCTCTTCTGCCCTTGTGTTTATTTTCTCTTTTACCTCTCTTGCTCCCCTCTTCTCCCTCTCCCCCTTCCCTCGCCCCTCCCCTCTCCTCTCCCCCATTTCTCTCCATCTTCAGGGGACAGAAAAGAAAATGCGTCAGTCCAGAGGGGGAGGGAAAAACCAGCGACAAAACATTTCCCCTCCACACCCCGAGCCTAATGACCCCCAACCCGTGCACTAGTGGGCCAATTTTCAGAATGGCCTCCTTTCGGGAATTACTTAAACACGGGCAGCGTCGACCCAACAACTCGACTCAGCTCAAACTGACTCCAAAACTCAACTATACGAGGCTTCGCTAGAGTGAAGCACCGAGCATGTGAATATATTTAAAGGGCTAAAGTGAAAAACAAAATCAGGCTTCGCTGGAATAAAGCACCATGTGTTTGAAATTATTTTAGGCGTGCTTGACTGACCGGGCCGCTTCTAGAGATGCTCTCACATCGAAATATACATCCTTCAGGAAGAGATGGTGGAAATCCTCCTAGGCTGACAAGAAAGCGGCCCTAGATCGTACTCAGCTGACCACCAACCACACGTAGAGCTGTCTCACCTATTCGTACCCTCATCTTCTGTGTTTGACATCGAGGAAATGGCGCTTGCTTCTCCAGGTGTTACTGTCTGTGTCTCGTTCTGTATATCGCCAGGTGTGAACGACTCTTACCTTCCTCCTTTGTGGGTTTTGTTGTGTATTTCCTAATATGGTACATAGTTTTCCTGTGTGTGTGTGTGTGTGTGTGTGTGTGTGTGTGTGTGTGTGCTCTCACTCCTGGTGTGGACGGCCTTATTTTTTCATCTTGGCCTCTGGTGGTATTATTCCTGGTATGGTACCTAGTTTTCCTTTCACGATTAAGTTTAACGTTCGTATTCTCTCTCTCTCTCTCTCTCTCTCTCTCTCTCTCTCTCTCTCTCTCGTAGAAGTGAGAATCTGATTTACTGTTATAATTCCCGGTATGCATCTGGTGTTCCTGTGAGCTTCATGTTTGTTCGTTACTATTATTTTTTGCCATGGCCTCTCGCCGTACGATGTTTTTCAGAACACTTCCGATTTTTATTTTTCATGCTATTCAGAATATCACTTGTCGCCTCTCCATTGTTTTGGGTTTATGTTCGAGAGTTGGTTTTCATTCTGTTCTCGTGCCTGGCTCTGCAGATATATTTTTTTGAACGCCTCCCTCTGTGTCACTCAAAATTTCCTTCGTTTTAATTCACATTTCTTATAGATATTTTCGAGGCCCAATTCCTTTCAGTGTAAACCACTTTTGATATGAGGGAGGATCAGTATGTGTGTGTGTGTGTGTGTGTGTGTGTGTGTGTGTGTGTGTGTTTTAACCATGCATGCCAAGCCTAATGGATATTTTTCAAGTCTCATCCCTCTTTTTTTGATGCCATTTAAACCTCTCCCTTCCTGCCTCTTCGCTGTTTTTTATTAATTATTTGAGAGATACTTTTTTTTGTGCCTATCCCTGTACATATATTTTCAGAACTCCTCCCTCGGTGTCATTTTAAAACTTCATTCGTTTCAGGTCACATGTCCGCACAGCTTTAGGTTTATGTGTGAGAATTGCTTTCCGTTCTGTTACCATGTCATAGTCTCCCGGATTTATTTCCCAGCCAACCCTGACATTCCACACTTTTTCCTGTGAGGGAGGTTGAAAGTGTGTGTGTGTGTGTGTGTGTGTGTGTGTTTTACCTTTACTCCCCTGACAGATGTTGTTCACGTCTTATTACTTTTCATGCCATTCATAGCCTCACATCTTTCCTCTTCGCGATTTGGACTTAATTTTCCAAAGCTGTCTTTCATAGTGTTGTCATGCCGCAGATATATTTTCAGAAGTCCCCTCGCCATGATACTCAAAACTCACATCGTTTCTTTTCACATGTCTCCACTCTGGTATGTTTTCGTGTGAGTTGCTTTGTGCCTTTGTTGCAACGTTGAGCTTCACTGATATTTTTCGCTTTCAGTCACTTATTCATGTCATTCTAAATCAGTCTTTGTGAGGGAGGTTCCATGCCTGTGTGTGTGTGTGTGTGTGTGTGTGTGTGTGTGT
>NC_137029.1:26172499-26177499 GCF_032717465.1 Coenobita brevimanus | reverse complement strand
TTACAGTTGACCAGATGCATATATTGGGCTACGAGGTTGTTCAAAATATCGACACTGATAATTATTCTACTCTTAGCATAAGTCTCTTTTAAAACAGGAAAATATCGTGGGCAAATATCCTTCACATCATATCAAGTACTTGTAGGACGATTGAATGCTCTCATTCAGCCGTGATACGCTACATTATCGAAGATCGTCCATCATTTCACCGTGTTTGAGAAATGACAGAGTTTTCATGTTTACGGCTAAATCGAAGCAATTGCTTGATATTGTTACCTCGCCCTGACGGAGTCCGGCGAGGTATTGTTTTTGGTCAAGTGTGATTGTTTCTTTGTAACTTTACTGAATAACGGCTGAATGAAATTACATGAAACTTTCAGAATATGTAGGCACTGGTCCCCAAAGACAGTGATTAGACTTTGGAGGCAATCGAGTGACTCTGAAAGGTCAAAATAAAGGTCACGGATTTTCAGAGGGTTATAACTTGAAACCGGTTGAAGATAAGAGATATTTACTATTTCAGACATAGAGGAAATCGTGCGGAGGTAGAAGGAAGATCATAAGAAAATCGTGTGGAGGCAGAAGGAAAATCGTAAGTAAATCGTGAAAAAGCAGAAGGAAAATCATCAAGGCGAAGAAAATTGCGTGGAAGCCGCAGAAGGAAGAATAAAAGTGAAGACAACCCTTTGACTCGTGAGGGTTTTATTGTTTGAGGGTAAAATTAGATTGATATGTTCTGTCACCGGGAGAGGAGGAGAGGAAAAGGTCGGGAGGGGAGAGATGGGGCGTGGGATGGAGGAAGGGAGGGAGGAAAGGTGATGGAGTGGAGAGAAAGTGAGAGAGGGGAAGTGCTGATGTGGTGAGAAGGTGAGGGAGGGAGGGAAAGTGTTGTTGTGATGAGGTGAGGATATGGAGCGACGTTGATGGAGTTGAAAAGGTCGTGAAGGGAGACATGGGGCGTGGGATGGAGGAAGGAAGGGAGGGAAGGTGAGGGAGTGGAGAGAAGGTGAGAGGGGGGGGGTGTTGATGTGGTGAGAAGGTGAGGATATAGAGCGAAGTTGGAGTTGAAAAGGTGAGGAAAGGAAAGAGGGAGGGAAGGTGAGCGTGAGGAGAGATGTGGAGAGAAAGAGTATATTCACATTTTCTCTATTATCTTTTAGCTAACTGGTCTTGCAGTTCACATTGAGAGAGAGAGAGAGAGAGAGAGAGAGTTGGCACTGAATTACCAGGCAAATGAAAGTGAAAAATATAGTTTGCCCTTTTTTTTTTCCCCCAGTGGTTTGCTAGTAATCACTCCCGCTGACATGTGATTGATTTATTGCGATTTGATTTTTCCGAATTGTCGTGTTCGGAAAAATTATAGGTCACCTGAATTCTCCTCTCTCTCTCTCTCTCTCTCTCTCTCTCTCTCTGACTGTGATAATTTCTTTGAGGTAATTAAAATCGTCTGCCGTTAGCCTGATCAAAATGCAAAGTAGATTATTTGCAGTCGAGGGACGAGGTTTAGTAGGTAAGAATTTCTCAGGTGATAGAGGTAGATAGATAGATAGATAGATAGGGAGAGAGAGAGAGAGAGAGAGAGAGAGAGAGAGAGAGAGGTGGGGAGAGACAGGTAGATAGATAGATGGAGAGAGAGAGAGAGAGAGAGGGGAGGGGGAAATCAGTCATGTAAACCTTTCTCTCTCTCTCTCTCTCTCTCTCTCTCTCTCTCTCTCTCTCTCTCCAGGTAATCGCCCCTCATTGACGTGTGATTTATGTATTGCGAGGTAAAGTTTGTTGCTGGATTATTGCGTTCTTTGGAAAATAGATTTACTGAATAAAATCTTCGTCTGCACTTTAGTCGAGAAAAGAATTATATTTCTCTTCTCTTCCTTTTTCTTTCCCCTTTTTTTTCTTACTTTTTTTTTCTTTTTTTACATTTTTCGTGCACAAAATTTTTCTTAGCTCCTTCTGGCCGAGGAAGTCTTTAAAATTTTGATCATGTTATCATACTCCTTATTATTATTTTTTTTTTTTCGAAGCACAGGGAGTATGTGCTTAATATTCATACTTCCCCGTCCCCTGAGAGAATAGGAAAAGGATAGTCGAAGAGACGGATTTTTCTTGTAGGTATTATTCTTTTTTCCGTATTAGCAGAGAAGAAAAGGGCAATAATAATAATAACAAACTCTTAACACCGGTCCCTTCAACAAACACAGGTAGAGAAAGTGTGGGAAAGCAAATGAATTCCGTTTAAATCGTGATGGACTCCACGTAAAAGAAAAAAAGAAAAAAAATTGAGAGAAAGAAGGAAAAAGAAAGTTCGTAATAATAAATGATAGAAAAATATATACAGTATAATAGAAAATCACGCTAAATAAAAATAAATAACAGACAACACGTAATACTGAATGAAAGAAAGAAAATGAAAACACGTAATATTGAATGAAAGAAAGAAAATGAAAACACGTAATATTGAATGAAAGAAAGAAAATGAAAACACGTAATACTGAATAGAAGAAAAAAAATATATGTGAAAACGTGTAATAATAAAAAAAAAATAGAAAACAGGTAATACTGAATAAGAGAAAAAAGAAATTATAGAAAGCACGTAATACAAAAGAAAAGAAAAAAATAGTACAAACCACGTAATACTGAATAAAAATAAATAATACAAACCGCGTAACTCTGAATGAAAGAAAACATAGAAAACACGTAATACTGAATTAAGAAAATAGACAACATGTGGTAATGAATAAAAGAAAAATTAAATTGTAGAAAACACGTAATATTGAATTATACTCAAGAAAAATATACAGAAAATGGATAGTTTGATCATTTTACCTGTTCGTTGTAGCACCATCCATCGTAAGCAGCAGGAAAGAAAAAAATATCGTTTAGTAATTATCAAACCTAAAACAACTACTTCATAAGAAATTGGTTCGCATGAGGGGAAGAGATTTGTTATAAGGAAAAATAATGTTAAAAAGCGTATGTGATAATAAGAAAGTAAACTGCATATTAATTTAGTTGTGGACGTAGCTAGTTAGGTGATTTAAAGTAGGTATCTGGACAGGCAACAGTAGTTTTGAGAGGTTAGTTATGTTGATGTAATTTGCAACTTTGCAGTGTGACATTCAACGTAATTATAAGGCGGAGAATGAATTGGTTTGCCGGATCTGACTAGACGAGGGAGTGGCGAGGGAGGAGAAAAGTGAGAGAGGGGAAGGATAGATTGAGGAAAGAATATTGAGGGAGGGGTAGGGTGTTGAAGGGGGGAAAGGATATTGAGGGAGAGAAAGGATATTGAGGGAGGAGAAGGATGTGAAAGGAGATAAAGGAAAGCGAGGGAAGGGAATGATATGAACGGAGGATATGGAAATTAAAGTAGGGGAAGGAGATTGAGGGAGGGGAAGGACAGTGAAGGGGTAAATGAGGGAGGGAAGGATATTAAGGGACAGGAAGAAAATTGAGGAAGAGAAAGGAAAATGAGCGAATGGAAGGAAACTAAGGTAAATAAAGGAGAGTGAGGTAAGAAAATTGAGAAAAAAACAGGAAAGTGATGGAGTGGAGGGAAAGCGGGGGAGGGGAGGAAACTGAGGGAGGGGAAGAAAGATGAGGGAGGGGAAGGAAAGTGTGGGAGGGGAAGGAAAATGAACAGGGGAGGGAACGTCACAGAGAAGGGACGGTGAGGGTGGAGTAAAGGCAAAGGGAAAGGATGGTAGGCAACTGTGAGGGCGGGGGAGGGGGGGGGATGAGACGAGAAGATTGTGAACGCTGAGGGGAGATGGGGAGGGGTAAGATGGAAAGAGATGAAGGAGAAAGGAAAATGAAGGAGGGGAGGTAATGTAAGGAAAAACTTGGAAGGACATCAGGAGAATTAGGACGAGGTTTGGCAAGGGGAATGTGAGGAAGGAAAGAGGAGATGAGGGGTAAGAGGCGAAGAGGAGAGCCAGAGAGGAGCTTAATTAGAGCTAGAGGAGGGGAGGGGAGAAAGAGGAATGGGATTTGAGTGAAAGAAGGGTAGGTGCGGGGTAAGATGGAGAGGTGAGAGAGGAGAGGAGCAAGAGAGAGGGGTTGTGAGGGAGAGGAAAAGGTAGGTTATGGGAGGGGGAGTGTGGTTGATTAATGAAAGATGAGAAAGGGAAGGAAGAGAAGGGGAAATCTAAAGTGAGGGGACGAGAGGGGGGAAGAGGAGAGAGTTAAGTGGAAGGAAGAGGAAAGGTGGAGTAATGGTGATAGTGACAACCTCAGGCTATTCTGGACGTGAACCCAGTGATCTGCAGGCTGAAGTTGCACATCTGCTGCGGTCCGCCATCATAATTTAGAGGGATATGGAGAGAACAGAGAAACGGTTGTATGATGAGGAAGGGCGGAGGAGGCTGGTGAGGCAGTGAGGAGGGGGTAGGAAGAAGGGAAAGGAGAAGGAGGGGAGGGGAGAGGAGATGATGGAAAGGATGAGAGGGGAAAAGTGGTGATGGGAAGGAGGAGAGGTACAAGGGCAATGGAAAGAAGTGAGAGAGGGGGGGAAAGAAGACTGGAAGGTGGGAAGGAGGGTGGAAGAGAGAAGGGAGAGGAGGAGAGAAAGTGAGAAAATAGGGGGGGGGAGAGAGGATAGGGGAGAGATGGGGAAGAGGAGGAGGAGGAGAGAGAGAGAGAAAGAAAGAGGATATCAAAGGGCATAGGTAAGACATGGGTGGGAGAGAGAGAAAGAAGAGAAGAGAAGAGGGGAGAGGGGGAGACTGCAAGGGTTATAGCACGATGCTTAATAATCTTACCCCAGGTATTTTAGGGAACCAGGATGAAGGGGAGCTGAGACTGTGTGGGAGGAGGAGTTAAGTGTGGGGGGAGGGGAGTTGGGGAAGGGCGGAGGAGGGAGTAGAAGTGGGGAGGGAGTTTGTGGGGAGTTTTGGGGAGGGGTGACGAAGTGGGGAGTTTGAGGGAGGGATGGCGAAGTGGGAGGGGACGGAGAGTGGGCGAGAGGGGAGGAGTGGGGAATGTGGAAGAGGATTGAGGAGTGT
>NC_137029.1:26159999-26169999 GCF_032717465.1 Coenobita brevimanus | reverse complement strand
ATTTATACAGCTTGTATGTATTCACCCGTGTCTGTTTGTGCTCCTCTGTTTGTGTACAAGATATCAAAAAATGCTATTATCCTTTTTCACAGAAATTTGGTGGATAGGTAGGCAGTGGTTTAAGGAAGGGTTACTTAGGTTTTGAGTTGGATTCATTGATTCGGATTCAAGTGCAGGAATACTTCATAAGTTTTATTGGCCTTGGGGGAAGTATGTGCTGTGTGAGATTGTGAAAGAGGGCAGACAGAGAGCGTAGAAGTTTCTGATTATGCGAGACCTTAGAATTATTCATCATAAATCTGATTGGCGTTGGCGCAGGTAGGTGATGTATGTGTAGTTTCTGCTTCAAACTGCAATAACCACTTTACTCCGAGGACGTATTCTAATTTCATTTTGGCTACCTTTATAGGATATTATACAGCGTCAGAGAAACATATCGAACTGGATGGGTTAGGCACAGACCTCATTAATCTCATCAGGACGAGAGGCGAGTTCAAAACTGAATAAAATCGTCTGGAAGAATGAATAATATAATAAAGAATACGTCCTCGTGTTCAAGGGGAAAACCATCGAAAATTAGTTTTAAAATATATACAGAATTTTATAATGCTAAAGCGAGACTACGGTGTGCCCGTTACTTTTTTTTTTTTTTTTTTTTTCAATACTGGTGCTGCTGATGGATGCCTTCATGAGATGGCACCGGTATACCTGAGTGGTAGTGCGACCTGACTTTACAAACATCCCTCATTTCCCTCCTTACCTCCATGGTGGACTGCCAGAGAACAATTTCAGCCTGCAGTCCACCGGGTTCACGTTTCACATGGACCTGGAGAACCACCACCACCACCACCACTACTACCACTACTACTACTACTACTACTACTACTACTACTACTACTACTACCACCACCACCATATTAACATACAATACAGCTTTCAGTCCAGTCACTCACCCCTCACACTAGTGGCGCTCGTCACACTACAACGCACTCACATTACGTACTTCACTCTCCCAACACACAAACATTTACCATTAATTGCTCAGTGGATACCAATCATTTTTAGCAATTTATTTTTAGCTGTTATTATTATTATTAGTAGTAGTAGTAGTAGTAGTAGGAGTAATATTTTTAGTACAATTGTTATTATTATTATTATTATTATTATTGTTATTATTATTATTATTAATACTGTTACTAAGGTAGGAGAGTTATACAATCGGCTATATAATCAGCCTGTGAGATGGACGTTGTTATCAGCAGTTATTTAGCGAGGACAAAATATGATCAAACAGAGTGGTTGATAAAACAGCGATAACAAGGACAGTATTCTCGCCAGCTTAATAGGCTCACTAGCACTTCTTCCTTACTGTTTTTTATACATATCTTAGTATTATCTTAAGCATTATTAACATCTTGAATCCGATGTATTTTATTGGCTTTTTGCTGCTTCCAGACGATTTTATTCATCTTCGTAGAGGCCTGTTGTAGTAAAGAGTTCAGTAAAGGTTATATATAGTCTTGTATCCCTGTAAGTTCTCAAGACACTGAATCAAATCGTCCACAGGTGGCAAGATTTAAAATATGAGAAATAAATCATGTGAGTACGAAGGTGAAGGAAGGTGGGTGGGTGTGAAAATTATGTAATAATCACATAGGAGACTTAGCAGTAGATATATAGATTTCAGATACACACATATACATACACACATACATGGATAGACACAGACAGATTAACAGATAGATAGGTAGCTAGAGGTATATAGCCATGGAAGGGGTAACAAAAATCCCATAGTCAACGAGAAAGGATACAGAAAGACAGACGCACAGACAGACAGGTAGGCAGAGATAGAGACATAAAGGTTAAGAAGGCAGGCAGACAGATAGACAGAGACAAAGACAGACAAAGAAAAGATGGCAGACAGACAGACGGAGAGACATGCTGAAATATGGGGAGAGCTGGGGGAGACGGCGAGAACTAGGAGGAAAATGAGATGAGAAAATGTGGGGAGAGAGAGAGAGAGAGAGAGGGGAGAGGGGGATGAACTTGGTGGATGAGCTTGAGATGAGGGAATTAGCGAGAAAATGAGAGAGAGAGAGAGAGAGAGAGAGAGAGAGAGAGAGAGAGAGGGAGAGGGAGAGAGAAGAATGCGCGTAGTAGAGCAAGAGAGAAAAGTTTGAGGGAGACAAAATGAGGCCAGAGGAATGAAAGGGAAAACTTGTGGCAACGCGAGATGTAAAAGTGAGCCAGAATGGTGAAGAGAGAGAGAAGGAGAAAGAGAAAGAGAGAGAGAGAGAGCCAGAGCGATCGGAAGTTAAAGGTGAAGAGATATGTGGCAAGAAATAGATTGGATGAGAGAGAGAGAGAGAGAGAGAGAGAGAGAGAGAGAGAATGTTCAGGAATGGGATTACGGTATTATGATATTGTGTGTGTGTGTGTGTGTGTGTGTGTGTGTGTGGGAGAGAGAGAGAGAAAGAGAGAGAGAACGAATGTTCAGGAATGGGATTACGGTATTATGATTGTGTGTGTGTGAGAGAGAGAGAGAGAGAGAGAGAGAGAGAAAGGGGTGGGGGAACTAGCGAGTGTTCAGGAATGGGACTGCAGTAATATGATTGTGTGTGTGTGTGTGTGTGTGTGTGTGTGTGTGTGTGTGTGTGTGTGTGTGACGGAGGGGTGGCAGGGAGTGTCAGAGAAATAGAGGCAGAGGGACAGAAGTATTCAGAGCCAGAAAAAAATGAAAAGAGTGAATCAGTGGATGGAAAAGCTGCTGAATCAGTGAGTCAGTGAGTGATTAAGAATGAATGAGTGGGTGAGTATGTGAGTGAATGAATGTGTGTAAGGGGAAGTGAGTGACTAAGTGTGGAAGGGTAGGTCAGTGCGGTGAGTGAGTGAGCAAACGAGTGAGGGAGTGAGCGAGAGAGTGAGCAAGTGGAAGGGAATGAGGACGCCACCAGCACAGCAACACTCACTAACAAGCCACAACTCGGCCTTCATCAGCTTCGCTACCTGGTGCTCGGAATTCAAGAGAACCCCTTTGAACCTCTACAGAACCCCTCATTCACACTCTCCAGCCTCACCTCACCTTATCTCACCTAACCAAACGTAATCTCACCTCACCTAACCTAATCTGATTTATCATAACCTAATCTCACTTTACGCATTTTCTCCTCACGTCACTGCACCTACTCTAACCCAGCCTGACCTGTCCTAACCTAACCTAACCCAGCACAACATAACACAACCCCACCCATCACCCACATCCAATCGAATGCAGTCCAATCCAATCCAACCCCACCTGCCATCCACATCCAACCGATTCCAACCCAGTTCAACCCTACCCAGTCCAGTCCAGCTCATTACAATCTAACCCAGCCCAGCCCAGCCCAGTGCAGTCCAGCTCAGTATAACCTAATCTAACCCAAACCAACTCACTTCACTCCATTCAACCCCACTCCATCCCCATTCCACCCAACCCCACTCCACCCTCACTCCACTCAACCCCACTCCACCCTCACTCCACTCAACCCCATTCCACCCCGCTCCACCTCTCCAGAACTCACTCCGGTCCAACCCAGCAATACCAAAACCAGTCTAACTTGAAGCTCAACTCCTCCCTTCATCAGCCACCTAACTTAGCCCCAAACCCGTGTCTTCATCACCAACTCCCTGGTTCTCTGGAAAAAAAAAAAAACAGTTAACATAGTAAGTGTAACAAGGATAGAGTTTCATGAATTGGCGTGATAGGGATGTGAGTCATAAAGGTTAAGTGCATGGCTCGTATTCTGGGTGGCTTTGGAGATTTCGCAACACCGTTTCCTTAGCGATTTATTCAGCACATTACCCTATAATCATTTATGGTCGTGATGCAAATTTGCTCGATATTAGAGCAATGTAGGTATCACAGTAGACGGTGATTAGTAGCATGAAAAATAAATAGCTAAGGAAGAGGTGCTAAGAAACTTCCTATGGCTCAAAGAGTCATCATAGTAACTGTACAAGTTGAGCACACTGAGATACCTCCCCCAAAGCCAGTACCAGACAACTCAGATCACCACCACTATTTAATCAACTCTTTCTCGGCCCATGACCCACTTATCCACAGAATATCATTGAAATCCATCAGTAACCTTTTTGAGATACGGACGTACAAACAAACAGACAGACAGACAGACAAACAGGGGTGAATACATAACCTCTTACTTCGTTAGCGGAGGTACTCTCTCACAACAGAATTATTGCGATTTTTTTTTTCCAGCATAACAATCCCAGGCTGTTCGTGAATAAAGTCTTCTGGCATTATTGGAATGCTGGAAGACAGTATTATTTGTCATTGCATGTGAAATTTCCAGACCAGTTTTTCCCCTAACAGTGTGGTTTTCTACAGTACGTGGTGTTCCTTTTCACATATTCTTGCCAGTTTCCGGAGAGGATATTCTTCTTTACCATCATTGGCGATAATCAGATCTATTTGTAATTTTGGACAGGAGCCGCATAAAAAGAACCCACCGATGATGCCGTTTTTTTTTTTTTTTTTTTTTTTTTTTTTGAGCATTTCTAGGAGTAGCTCTGTCCGTCGGTCGCTCATTAACGATTTTTGGACACGAGGTTCTTCACTTACGTAAACTTTGGGACTTTGACGAAGCCTCAACACACACCATCCCACAACACAGCATACACCATACCACCCTCTCACACCACTACACAAAATCATCCTCCAACACCACACCACACAACACCAAGGGCATTAGACTAGGGCACTGAAGCTCCCGCATCTGTCACATTTGCATTATTTTTATTTTTTTCGTTATCCAGCAGCTGTGATATTTCAAAACATAGGGACCCATGGATTTCCCTTTCACTACCAGACGTCTCCTCTAAGCTAAAACAAGTGATGATGATAACTAGAGGGGCACTCACTGGAGCGCATCTCTCCGACAAGGGGAACGCAATTTCCAAACCACTCTTCATAATGGGTTAGGGTTTCTCATCATTAATTAGGGTTTCACAAAACATGTTTTCCGGATCCAGAGTCTGTCATACGATCCTGGTCGGTCCCAAAGTTAATCGATTGTTCCCTGGGATGTGGGCTGTCAACCCACCAAATTTGATCCAAATCTCTCTTTTAGTTTTGAGTAATCCTGCTAACAGACAAACAAACAGGATGAAAACATATTTTCCTTGTCGGAGAGAATAATGATAATAATAATAATAATAATAATAATAATAATAATAATAATAATAATAATAGCAGTAGTAGTAGTAGTACAGTAGTAATAGTAGTAGTAGTAGCAGTAGTAGTAGTTGGCTGATAGCAGTAGAAGTGGTAATAGCAGTATTTAGTAGTAGTAAAATAATAATAATAATAATAATATAAATCTGTAGGTCTTGCAAGGGTAAAATACAAAAATAGAATACGTCCTCGGCAGAAGAGGTTAATGCCGGGGGGGGGGGACTTGTGACGTATGTATATATATATATATATTTTTTTTTTCCCCGACTTTTATTAAATTTTTTAAGGATTTGTGAAGCTGAAATATTACATGTATGTCTGTTTACATTTTTTTCATATTTTCCTTTTTTCCTTTTTTCTTTTTTTTCTGGATGCACTTCCGCCATACAGTATTTTTCCATGCCTTTCATCACCCCTCTCTCTCTCTCTCTCTCTCTCTCTCTCTCTCTCTCTCTCTCTCTCTCTCTCTCTCTCTCTCTCTCTCTCCAGAATATACACTATATGAGCACCTTCAGTACGAGAGATATTTTCGAATCTAAATAAAATGGATTAGGTGATGATAATAAAATACAGAAGACGTCATCGTAGGGAAATGATTTAAAGTTTACTGACAGGGCTGATAGTTGCAAATGATGTTGACGATGGTGAGGATGATGATGGTGATGATAATGCTTCTAATAATAATAGTGGTGGTAGTAGTAGTAGTAGTAGTAATTGTAGTAGTTGAAGTATTGGTGGTGGTGGTGGTGGTAAAGACAATAATAATAATACTGATGATGATGATGATGATGATAATAATAATAATAATAATAATAATAATAATAATAATAATAGTAGTAGTAGTAGTAGTAGTAGTAGTAGGAACGACAGCTACGAATGTCTTGCGGTGATTGTATTTCTTTCTCCAGGAAGAATGAGACTGACGAGAAAAAAATATCCTGCTATCATTTTGGAGGGGTCTGTGTCTGTTCTGAAATTTTGAGTATCCCTTCATTATTCACAAATTTTAAAAAAGTATATAGCGTATGTAAATTTGGTATGGAATTACGGCACGGGTATCATGCCATTAATTTCAGAAGTAAAAATTTGTCAAGTATTATACTTTTTTATTTTGGCTTTCAGTAATAATTTCAGTGTACTTTCCTATTCATGATTTCACATTGCTGGATTCTCTGAACTCAGCATATATTTTAGCTTTTTTTTTTTTACCTTTTTATACTTGGAAATTCTGTCATGTATGGATATATTTGTATATATGTAGGTATGTGTGTATGTAAACCTAACTCGTGGTTGTTCTCCAAAATATCATGAAGTTTTTTCCATACAGATGATTTTTTTTAAATTAGGAAAACTGTTAAATTAGCCATCTGTGTACAAATAGAATTAACTTTGTCAGTTTTCAGTGTTTATCACATACCTACAGTACAGTAGAAGCAAAAAAGACTCAGAAAAGGCTAGGTATAACGAAGACTAGTAATGGAGAGAGAGAGAGAGAGAGAGAGAGATTCATAAATATGCTGACAGATACAAGGAGAGGAACACGACAGCACTGTGGAAAATTGCTTCTTTTTACACAGTTTATCAGAAAGTCATTTCAGAGAATATACAGTTTTCCTATGTCAGTAACTCTTAACCCATTCAGGTCGAGTACGGCTGTATTATTGTCTCTGTGGAACAATTTTATTTAGTTCAGGTGACATTACTAAAAAATGTCACCTCTAAGTTGCGAAAGGTATAAGAAGTAATAAAGAGAAAAGACGTCCTCAAACTGAAAGGGTTAAGGACAGTATACAGCTCGAACTGCGTCCAGAGCTACATTTTTAATCCTTGAAAGCAATCCCTACAATCCGTAAATCCGTAAAAAAAAAAAAAAAAAAAAAAAAACGCAGATCCACGCCAATGCTCCATGATGACCGTGGATGCCTGGTGTGTAAGAGTCATAGTCGATATTCAATGGTTCCATGTTGAGGGGATGAGAATGCTGCGTGGAATGAGAGGAAGAAGTGAGGAATTGGAGAGATGGAGGAGGACGAGGAGGAGGAGGGTATGAGATGGAAGAACAACACGGGGTAGACGAAAAGGAAAAGAAAAAGTAATGAGGAAAAAGACAAAAGCATAAAAATAAAAGGAAGAGGAGTAATATAGGAGGAGGAAGAGAAAGGGAAAGAAAAGGGCAAGGAAAATGGAAGAGGAGAAGGGGAGACGAAGAGGGGGAGGAGGGGGAAAAGGAAAAGGAAGAAGAAAAGGCGCGGATAAGATGAAGAAGAAAAAAGGACGAGGAAGAGGGACGGGGAAGGGAGAGAACTAGGAAAAGAAGTAGAGGAAACGCCGATTAAGCAGAAGCAGGAAGAAGGGGGAAGAGATCGGTAGGAAAGAATGATATGTGCAGAAATTAGGAGGAGGAGGAGGAGGAGAACCTGGAAGAGGAGGAGGAAGATGAAGAGAAGGAAAGGACAGAACAAAAAAAAAAGGAAAAAAAACAAATATTTAAGATAAAAGGAGGACATAGTTTACAGAAAAAATACGATTAAGAGACGTGGATGAACAGGGAAAAAAAAAATATGAAGTAGAGACAGAAACAAAAGAATTCCAGAGAAATAAAAGCAGAGAGAGAGAGAGCGCACATCCGTTATGCATATTATGACTGTCCCTTTAATATATGCTTGGTCTGTGGTCCTCATTTGTGTGTGTGTGTGTGTGTGTTTGTGTGTGTGTGTGTGTGTGTGTGTGTGTGTGTGTGTGTGTGTGTGTGTGTGTGTGTGTGTCCTCCTCAACCCAGGCCTCTCCCATCTTTTTCCCACTCCTGCCTCTTGCCTGTTTGCCTGTTCTGTCCAGCCTCAGGAATCTTCATATCTCATCTTCCCATCTTGTTCTCTTTCTTCCCCTTTCTTTCTCTCACTCTTGCTCTAGGATACCACTCCGTTATTCTGGTTTTTCATCTGTTATTCGATCTACGAAGTACGAGTGCATACATAACTACATAAAATAGAAAAGTGCAAGTTAAGAAGACACAGATAAAACAAAAAGGAAAAGTAATGCAATGTATAGTAGTGCAAAATAAAATACATGAAAAGTAAAGATGTTAGAGAGGACAGAAAAAACAAAAGAGAAGTCATAAATTAAAAGGAATTACCCACAAAGATATCTATGAACGAGACAGAAAATTAAGGAAGCACAAGAAAGATTAATAAGAAACTAATCGAAGCAAATAAAACAGAAACAATAACGAAATGCAAGACAGCAACGCAGGAAGACAACTAAAAAACAGGAATATGTGAAGAAGAAAAAAACTGCTCATCATAGAAATCATAATCCTTCATAGTAACTGTTTCCACTTGAGGATCGTGGAAAGAAGCTGGAGAAAAAATACAATTGATAGAAAAGAATAGGAATGAAAATATTATCTCCAATAGTATCGAGCGCATCCAACCCCCTCAAACCGATTACTTTTTTCTGAGTTAATTCCCTTTGTCCCCAGACGATTTTTCTCAACTTTAGAGACTGTTCTTCTGGTGAAAGGGGTAAATAAAAACTATAATTTCTCTTCAGTTCCTAAAGCCTCCCCTAAATGGAAGAAAAACCATCTGGTGGTTGACAGAATAAAGAAAATACAATATATACATTCTCACTACATCAGCCCTTAAGAATTTCCATCACCACTTGGTCAAAATGTGGACGTTTTTCTCAGCACACCTATACCTGCAGAGAGAGAGAGAGAGAGAGAGAGAGAGAGAGATGGTAGTGTGGGGTGAGTGGATGTTGGGTAGGGGGTCGAGTTTTATGTTAGGTATACATGTTGCCATATCACGCACATACACAGGCCATGATGTACATTACTGGCAGATACACACACACACACACACACACACACACACACACACACACACACACACACACACACACACACGTAAGAGGAGCGCAGAACGAGTTATATACTATGTTAAAGGGACACTAATAATCCACACAAGCATATGCTCTCTCTCTCTCTCTCTCTCTCTCTGATATGAGTCATGCATTCTCTTTTTATTTTTAATCTAGATTGCGCTCGCGCGCGCACACACACACACACACACACACACACACACACACACACACACACACACACACACACACACACACACACACACACACACACACACACACACACACACACACACACACACACACACACACACACACACACACACACACACACACACACACACACACACACACAGTCAATACTTGAGTTCCTTCACAATGCTTGGAGTCAGCAGCAGTATTGTAAGGATGATGGTGGTGGATGAAAGCTGTTGACCTCTCTCTCTCTCTCTCAGTACCCCCCGATTTTTGGCATGTATGTGGGGTTTATTCTCCTTTATGTGACTTTGGAACTTTCTCAGCGTCTCTTCCTGAGCGATTTGATTTTTACATATGGCACGTACTCCCCGCCCATTTGAAATTGGATCAGGAACACACAAAACGATGTTGAGGCGTAATGTGCAAAATAAATCGGTAAAAGAAAAGGTGCTGAGACGCCACCAAAGCCACATTCAACTCACAGACCAGTATCTCAGACACGTTCCGTTGCAGCACGTATTTGGCATTTCACAGCCTTATAATTCAGACTGAGTGCACGAGACGATAACAATACACGCGAAATAATACGAACACAATATCGATCTTTATGGAACACGTGGAAATTATTAGGAGGGATTAGCCCCACATGTGTAGTCAACAGCGATATGGAAATGTCACACCTGTCATCCGCACCTGCTTCGGATATTATCA
>NC_137029.1:26072499-26154999 GCF_032717465.1 Coenobita brevimanus | reverse complement strand
AAGGCGCTAACTCTCTCGAAACATTGTTAGGTATTTTGTGTGTGTGTGTGTGTGTGTGTGTGTGTGTGTGTGTGTGTGTGTGTGTGTGTGTGTGTGTGTGTGTGTGCGTGCGAGAGAGAGAGAGAGAGAGTTAAGTACTAAAAGGTAGCTCACTCTGTGGAATTGCTGTAACCCATTTAGTAAGTAGGATTAACGGATTTTGTTGGAGAGAGAGAGAGAGAGAGAGAATTTTAAGGCTCCTGTCGCTGCTGTTAAAAAAAAAAAAAATGCATTCACAAGCAAAGAAACGATTGTATTTTTGTCGTAATTAAAGTATTTCATGCCGGAAGAAAAAGGAGAGGTGAATTTAGAACCTTCCCGTATCCTACTACAATAATAAATCTTCTTAACTTAGGGGAATGTATCGTAAGAGAGTCATGTAAATCTACCTTCTTCCGTGAACTCCACCAACAATAGCCCCCGGAATCTTTTTTTTTTTTTTTTTAGTATTCCTGCTATTTTACAGGCGATTTACTCAACTCTGGGACGACCTCTGGCTGTGAAGAGATTAATGAACGCCACATCTAACCCTCGAAAAAAAATCCAGCTACAAAAGTCTCTCCTAAGCTGAATAAAATCGTCTGGAGATGCAAGAAAAAGGGTGCAAAAGACGTCACCGGTTTCAAAGGGTTAACTCTAGAACTCCTTGAGGTGGAAGGAGGGGTTGGGGGTCCAGTGAGGAGTAATTTTTCAAGCTGTAACCAAGATGAAATAAATCACTCGTCAGCCGAAGCTAAACGTTAACCAAAAGGAAACAGTTTTAACATTATTTGGCGCCCCATATTTCTCTCAGGTATTGTAAATCGTAAGAGTTTTTATATTTCTTGTTCCCTGTATTTCTCTCAAGCATAGGAAATCTTGATCGTTTTAACAGTTTTTGGTTCTCTCTATTTCTCTCGAGCTTCGCAAAATTAGCCTGACGTTTGCCAGTGTTTCATGGAAAGTGGTTGAGTAGTAGGTGAGAAGTTAATGGAGAGAGCTTCCTTTGCCTTTATATCTCTTGGGGTTCCAGTGATGAGCAAAATCTTCTCCCATTAAGCAAAGTAACAATGGAAATGCTGTCAGTCAAGATTAACTCAGCAGTAGCAGCGGTACTTTTTAGTAGTAGTAGTAGTAGTAGTAGTAGTGGTGGTGGTGGTGGTAGAAGTAATAGTGGCAGTAAAGGTCATCTGAATGTGAACCCAGTGAGCTTCAAAGTGCCGTCCTCCTATTTGAGATTAGGGAGGGAAACGACGGACATATACACGACCAGGTAGCCGAGCCATCCAGTCATATATGTGCCACCACGTGAAGGCGTCCCTCTCCACCACCCTTGGTGGATAAAAAGACCCAAAACTAATGATCAGTTTCCTATAGCACCTAAGAATTGTATCTGCAGGTAGTACAAGTAAAGGTTAATGAAGAAACACTCCTTCATCCTGGAATAACAAGTCCTATGCTCTGTCCACTTTATCTTGGTCTAAAATTCTCTCTCCCTCTTATAGGCTGCACTGTAGCACAAGATATATACTAGAATAGGGTGCTAGACACGAAGAAGTGCTATAGCAAGGATGTACATGTGCGTTATTTAGTAATGTTCTGCCACTGAACGAAGGTAAATAACTACAGTAGGCTGCAAAATGTCGAAAATATCCACCGAGTTACTTTAGATGAACTATGGTTATTTTTTTTTAACCCATCTCCACGGAAATACATCAGCATTAGTCCTTTCAGTACGATGACGCCCATGTACTCTTGCGGACAGTAATACCGATCCATTTCTTTACGATACATAGCGGAACAGTGAACCATGACTTTTGAAATCCGGTGATGCGCTCTTCGGAACCCAGCAAATTGTTCAGAATATTGTGTAAGAGTTTCATAATTATTAGTCCTAAAAGTGAAGCCATTATTCCTGACCGCAGCTGTGCCTTTGTTATTGCTATTTACAGACGATTACATTCAACTGACGAGGGATTACTGGAGAGAGAGAGAGAGAGAGAGAGAGAGAGAGAGGATCCCTTCAGTAATACCACATTTTTAATTGTTATGATTGTGGGATGTAGACGTAAGAGCATTTATAAAGGCATTCGATAGCTACTAGTATTTTGCACGGGAAGTTTACTGTTTTTACTCTGATTTGGCCATATTTTCGTCATTTTGCAGCTTGTTTCATGCAAGTAAGTGACAGGAATGAATGCTGCGGCTCTACATTCCTTTTCATAGCACGTCTTCATGACTGGCATCATATTCAAGTGTCAGTATTCTGTTACAGCTCAGCATTTAAGACAAAGAGATGGCAATTTTAGTCCAAGTTAGGGTTAAAAGAGTATAGATTTCTAGTACCACAATTCTAGGACAAGTTAACGTTAGTAGAGCGCAGCAATTTTAGGCCAAGTAAGATAAAAAAGAGTAAAGCTTTTCAAGGACTGTGCAATTCTAGGCCAAGCAAGAGTAAAAAGAATATGCCATCCAAGGGCTGTGTAATTCTAGGCGAAGTTAGAGTACAAAGAGTAAGGTTCCTAGGGCTCTGTATATCCTTGCTGCCGCTGCTTAATCTTATGTATTGGATCGATTCGTAGTGGAGCTTTATGGATGTCGAATATAGGCGTGTAAATATTGACAGTTATATTCGAGAGTTATTGTTCTAGACACGGAGTTATGTAGAGTTGTTTATAATCCTGCCACCGTCATTCGATTTGATAAAGTATACCTTCTTGTATTGAATGATTATACCTGTTATGTTATGTAGACGCCGAGTTTATATATACATTCGATAGCTATTCTTTCTGACACTTAAATATAAAAGTTAATATTTCAATAGCATTTTTTTTCCAGACACAAATTTTAAAGCTGTATTTTCTGACATTTACACATGAAAGCTATTTTTCCCGACATTTTCATTCGATAACTTTCTTTTCGGACATATTTGAGAGCTTTTTTTTTTTTCCATTTCTCTTTCAGATACAGTTGAAAGCTGTTTTATTCCGGCACTTACATCTGAAAGCTGTTTTTTTTAACTCTTCCATTCGATAGCTAATATTTTCCCGACACTTTCGATCTCTCTCTTTTTTAACACTTACATTCGGTAGCTTTTTTTTTTTTTTTTTTTTTTTTTTTTTTTTGCTCCAAACACTTATTGATTTTTATTTATTTATTTATTTTTTTACTTTTCTAGCACATGGCTTTCTTTACTTGCTTATATTTTTGCAGCCACGATTCGATTATATCATCATACCCTGTCCTATTGATTCCTAATGGGTATCGAGTTATAGATGTGAAGTTAAATAGGCATTGGATACCTATTCTCCCGGCACTTGGCTTTGTATGCGTGTTTATATTTTTGTCCATACCATCGATTGGGGAGCGTGGGGTGTGTGACCTCAATGTTGAGTGTATATGTTGGGTGGGAGGGTCCGTGGGGGTGATTGCGTGTGTGTGTGTTGGGGGGGGTGCGGGTGTGTGTGGGTGTGTGTGAAAGGGGGAAGGAGGGGTGTATGAGGGGATTGTGTGTGTGTGTGTGTGTGTGTGTGTGTGTGTGTGTGTAAGGGGAAGGAGGGGTGCATGAGGGAATTTTGTGTGTGTGTGTGTGTGTGTGTGTGTGTGTGTGTGTGTGTGTGTGTGTGTGTGTGTGTGTGTGTGTGTGTGTGTGTGGCCGTCCGTCCATATCTAGCACTTTCTGTGTCAACCCCTTGCCAACGTCTTTCTTGAACTTCAGAACACTTTTTTGTCTTGTATTGTGGAGTCAGAGCGGGAATTCAAAAGAAGAATGGAGAAAGTTAACTCTCACGGTCACGGTAGGAATACAAGACAAGTGGAGAAAGTTCACTCCTACGTTCAGGGTAGGAATACAAACGATTAGAGAAAGGTCACTCTTGGTTGTATTCTTCTGCGTTTGGTTGCCTCTTAGCGCGTCTTTCAAGACTACTTATTTTGCATGACACCTTAGAGATTTTTTATAGATAGTTTTTAGAAGCGAGAGGCTTTCTAAGAGTGTTCCTGACCGTTTGTGGAGCATTATCGTTCTTCAGAATAGAGGCGTTACACATCCGGAAGCCTCATCGATTTTAAAACCTGAAGTACCCGCCCCTATCTAGTACTTTTATACTTTTGATAATGTATTTTTAGGGCCTTGGATAATAGTTTCCTCAAATAGCATGCAAGAGAATATTAAACATCAGATTCAGTGTACAGCGTAATGATATCACTGATTCACTTATACATCACTGAAGCACTTACATATCAATGGAAATTCGTCGTAGTTACCATTACCAACAAAAGATCACTGACAGTTTCCTGCCAGCATTGTATCCTGCCTTCCGTATTTCCCATTCTTCCTTTCATGCTCTTTTTTGTGTTTCATATCAAGGGAGATTCTTCCTTATCATACTATTTTGTTGTGTGCTTCATACGAGAGAATGTTCTTCCTTTTCATACTGTTTTATTATGTCCTTCATATGAGAGAGTATCCTTCCTTTTCATACTGTTTTATTGTGACCTTCATATGAGAGAGTATCCTTCCTTTTCATACTTTCATTGTGTCCTTCATACTGATATCGCAAAGGGTGGGGCAGTTACGTCTGTCATATTTGTATTAGTTTTAAACGAAAGCCGATTTTATTTACACAGTTTATTACATTTTCCATTTTGCTGCAAACCACGCTTGAAAGTTGAGTATTTGGCGTATATGTATAACAGACCAGTGCAGTTATTCACATTGTTAATCCAGCAACATTGCATGCAGTAATGACCAGAATGCTAATTCGCTGTCGTGAGTGCAAAAACTTCAGTGACACGCATATGCCAGATGTAATTTTTAAAACTAAACTGTCATACCATTACATAGTCTTTGACATTTTCATCCATGTACAGTACTATGCACAGTACATACGCTGATAACTAACTTTACTTTTCAACATTAAGAAAATAATATTTTTGATATAACTGCCCAACTGTATTTTTCATGTAGCTCCTTCTATCACTACAGCCAACAGGAAGTTTCTGCGAAGTTTTGACATAAGATCTAATGCAGTCAGAATATTCGTAAACTTCAGCCGAACCACGTCTATAACCACAGTCTCTCATTTCACCACGCAGTCTTGTATCGAACCACACAATCACTCATGTAACAACACAAGCACGGATCACCACACAACTTCTTACCTACTTACAACACCACGCATCAAACCACACAAACAAGCACCTAACCACACACACACTCCCATCAAACCACACATTCTCACAGTATAGCCACACATCCACACATCTTGACTATACAAAATAAAATATGGAGACACGAAACACGGGCTTTTCTCAAATCCTGCATAAAACAGCTAAATAATTAGAGCTAGTTAAATGTATCAAGACACATAACCACAGTCACTCATCAGCCATACAACCACTCAACAATAGTTACTCTTCATACCAGTCAGCCACGCATCACACCACTCAACAACGCATCAACACCCCTAACCACACCACTAATCACTGAACCACATATCTGATCAGAGGCGTACAACTTCTATATTCCCCCACCTTCTCTCCACCTCACCTTCATTCCCTACCTTACCCAAGTATACTCCACCATACCCACCCAGATATACTCATTCTCCACCCTCCTAGGTAAACTCACTCCTCAGCCCACCACCCCCTGTCACCCTTTTTCATTATTTTTCCACTATGAGTAGCGAAGCAAAACGAAGCAGTTGTAGCAGAGGCTCGGATCCCCTGCCCTCTCTTTCCCCCCCTCCTCCCCTCCCCTTCTCCCCCCCTTCGCCCAACCCCCCCGACCACCAGCACCGCCAAGTGCTGTCTTTTAGTGCACGTAATATTATCACTCGATCATATAAATCAACCAGGAGATCGTTGGTTGTACATTGAGCGTTGGCATTTTTTCCAAAGGTAAATACTTCTTCAGAGTGTATTCTATACGTGGTATATAATTCCTTCTTTGTGGTGTATTTATATAAAAAAAAAATAATAATATCAGGTACAGACATTCATGAAAAGTTGCCAGATATTTCATCGCCCAAAATGGCAAGACAAAAAACTTTCATACTTTTTTTGATCGACTAGACATGTCATAGAAGTTTCCTTTATTTTTTTAACAGACTCAGTGTTATAATAACATAAATAACACGTAATATATATACACAACTAACCCGTGACCTTGGGTTGTGTAGTCTAAACAATCTTATGTTTAACTAGGCCCGCAGTGGCAATAGGAGTTGCTGCCCAGCGCTTGCCCGTTAGAACAGGAGTACCAATACTTCGGATGATTCAGTGAATCAAGCATTATTATTGCTTCCATTTTACTATAGCAGATTAGTCGCTTAGGCATGAGGAAATTATAAAATTATGTGTAATTAAACCTGATGTGTAGTAATTAAGTAGTACTAGGTGTGACTGATACATAAATGCTTAGAAAGTTTACGGTGTGGGTTTTGACGCCGAGGCACGGGATGGTTGTCACCCCTGCTTTTCCCATCAGCCGGCTCTCACGCAGCAAACAACCATCCATCAGTTCAGAAGTACCGTCGGGAGTATCGGTGAGGGAAGGTAGACTTGTGTCTCTGTGAGTGATTTTTGCGTCTTGCGTGTGCTTTCCCGTGATCTCCAAAACTACGAGTTACTGGATGCAGGTGGCCTCGTGTTGGTGTTCGTCTCGAGGTGTGGAGGATGCAGAGGGCGAGGCTGGGTAAAACGAAGGGCTAAGTAGACTGCCCGGCTTCACTGTACGCCATCAGCAAGAAAGGTCAGCCATTTTAATCATTCGTCCGTGTTCTGGGTGGTATTGGAAGCTTTTCAGCACTTGTTCATTGACGATTCCTTTTGCGTATTACACCTAAGCGTCCTGTTTTATGCTGTAGTTTCAGTATCGATGTACTTTATATCAGCAACGTAGAGGATGGTAATGATAGGTAATGTGGAGACTAAATAACGAAGTGTTACGAAATTTCCGAAACCTCATGGACGACGGAGTAACCGGTTATTAGTTTTTTTGTGGTAATGGGAAATGTTTAGTTTAAGCAGCAGCAAGACCTTACGAGTTCGTTTCTTGTTTTTAATATTTTTGTTATTTTTATGGTAGTTACTTCGCGGTGATTTTGTTTCCTGCTTTTATCAATGTTTTGTTTCCCTCCTTTTATCAATGTTTTGTTTCCCTCCTGCTTTATCCATGTTTTGTTTCCCGACGCGCTGATGTTCCGTGGGCGTAACGGCGGGCACTAAAAGCTACGCCACTGTACCGAAATGAATTTGCTTTTCCATTTCGGCGTGTATGGTTAAGTTACCGTTGGATAGGCTAGATTGGGTTGGGTTAGGTTTTATATTAGCTTAGATCAGGGCTATTTTTGGTTATGTTAGGCATAAGGGATAGGTTAGGTTAAGTTTGGTAAGATTAGCATGTTATGTCTTTAGGATAAATAAGGCAGGGTCGTTAGGAATATTTAGGTTGGATTTGGATAAATAGGCACTGGTAAAGGAATTTCGTTGTTAAATGGCGTCTGTCTTCGTGCACCATAAGATGGCGACCGTCAATCTTCGGCACAGGGATTGTAAACAAACACCCCTTTTTAAATGTTTTTCACCTCAGAAAAAAAAAAAATCTCGGAACATGAAAACACGGTCAGAAAATAGAGACTCCAATGAAGAACTGATATAAAGAAAATGAAGTGCAAAATACGGTGGTCCTATGTCTCTTTGCGTATTATCATTTTGTAAATGTGATCAATAGTTAGTTGTTACGTGGAGTTCGCCAGTCATTATTATTGTTGTCCAGTCACTGAGCTAATTACATCTGCGACTGCTTCACCGCGAGGTGTTTTGAGCGACACACTCCCCACCCCTCCTCCCGCGCGCGCGCGTGTGTGTGTGTGTGTGTGTGTGTGTGTGTGTGTGTGTAAACAAAAGTTTATCCGAATTTAACCAAATTTAGTGGAGGGATAGTCTATAGCAGCGTTTCTCAACCGTTTTACCCTTATGGAACCCTTGAAATAATTTTCATGTCTCAGGGAACCCTCACATAAAAATTATTATATGCCCTTATTAATATCTTTCTTTCGCCTGTATAAACTTAGTTCATAAGGAGAACATAATACAGTTTCTCTGATAACTTGTTTAAGCAAAAAATAACCTACATTTATCTAAAGTTTATTGATAGTACACAGTAATATTAATAAATAAATAACAATAAATAAATAACTGAAATCAAACTGCTTGTTCAAAAGACTTCATATGAAGGTTTTCATTCACATACAAAAATAAACATAAATAACCAGAATCATATATAATATATATGAACAGAACGAAAACAAATAACAACTAATAGTACTACAATAAGTTGATAAGCAAAACTTAAACAAATAAAACTGAAGCAAATTAAGACAAACAGAACTAACTAACTTCGAAGATAGAGAAAGAGAGAGAAAACACACAAGCATCTCATAACTAACAAAAAAATCATAAACATACTTATCCTGTTAAAATTCACATAAAATCTCTAAATGATGGGTATTATTTACTAAAAAACGTGGATGAATGAGGGACTGTAACAGCACTCCAGAAAGTACATACGAGACTAATGGAGACCGTGCATGTGTCCTGTACTCGAGTGAGTCACGAATCCGTCATGTATAGCTTTTGTCTACTGACCACTAAAGGCGGTTTCACACTGGCGCCGTAAAGATGTCGCTCCGTTTATTCCCTATAATTATTATACTTTTAAATGATATAACAGGTTAAGAATTTAAGATAATACCCAAGAATATGCCGTACATGTATAGTAAAATTACGAATATAAAATTAAACACACAAATGACACAAAAATACGGTTACATATGATTAGCCTATTTATCACTATTTCTCTTGGAACCCCTACGAACCTCTCACGGAACACTAGAGTTCCGGGGAACCCCAGTTGAGAAACGCTGGTCTATAGGGAGAGCCGGGGAGTAAAGCTAGTGTTTTTTATATTAAGTCAAAGGGCAGAGGCATTGGGTTAGGAAGTTTAACTTGGCAAGATCTACAGTTTCCATCCAATTGAACCAAACTTGGTCAAACAACAACGACAACAAGGAGGTTCGATTTTTTTAGTCACCGGAAAAAGATCAAGGTCACAAGGCAAGGTCAGAGTTCGAACTGCTGGTCTGGTCTGAACAAAATGGGTTTTGATCTAATTAGTATTAAACGTGGTTGAAGTGTTAAAGGTCAGCCAAGGAGTTTACTTGCTTACAGTATATATATATATATATATATATATAAATATATATATATATATATATATATATATATATATAAATATATAAGAACAATAATCGAAGTCACGTGGCAAGGTCAGCTTGGAGTTTTTATCCAATTTACGCCAAATTGTGGGAGGGTTCAGGGTACGACAACGGGAATTCGATTTTGAGAAGTCAGTCAAAATGTCAATGCCACAGAAAGGTAGAAACTCTTAGTCACAGGGAAAGGTCAACTCAATTTTGATCAGATTTGGACCAAGCTTGGTGGGAATATTAAGTGCCAGGCAAAAATGAAGTATAATTCACTTTTGAGAGTAATGGATCGAAGATTAAGGCCACAGGGCAAAGTCAGATATCCGGCTCTTGGACTAACTGGCGGTCACGAGTGTTGTACTCTCTGAATGCCACTCGTTTGTATTAGGTGTCGCGTACGTACAGTAGAGTTGTGGACATTAATATTCACCAACCACACCCACCCAGATACACTCAGTCCCTTTCTCCTGAGTTCCCCTACTCACGTATATTCACCTCGTCCACATATACTCACTTCCACCTTCGTGTCCACCAAAGTATACTCTCCTTATCCTCGCAGATATGTTCATTCTCTTCCCACATCCACCTCGGTATACTCACTCTCCCACCCTTGTATACTCACCCTTGGCCACGTAGGAGCCCCCTTCCACGCGCCATCAGGTCCAATCTACCTCTTCGCCGCCGCATCACATCCAATTTACCCTCTTACCTCCCCTCCACTCCCATACACCTACCTCTGACCACATTTTTTTTTTTTTCCGTGTCCTGTACCTTCACACCTTACCCTTTGCCTCCTGCTTCCCATTCTCTCTCTCTCTCTCTCTCTCTCTCTCTCTCTCTCTCTCTCTCTCTCACACACACACACACACACACACACACACACACACACACACACACACACACACACACACACACACACACACACACAATCTTTTTACAATAATAAACAGTTTTCCATCTTTTCCCTGACTCTTACCAAGCCTTCATGCCCACCAACACGTGCCCACACCAAGACTTCTTGTTTCCACACCCTTATACATTTACAGCTCATATATCTTCCCTTCCCACACCTCATTTTTCCTACACATTTTACACCTCAGATACCTACACCTCCCCACAACTGTGTTTTACATTTCCACGCCTTATATACATGTTATACGATTCCCCTTCCCACACTCTCACACTTGTTTTCATACTTCACTTAACTCGCATCATTTCTACAAAAACCTTTACGCTTCAGCATCACACACCCCTTTCTACACCACTTTTCACACTATTTTTACACAACTAACACTTTCACTTTTTTTTTTTTTTTTCATTGGGTACCTCCCTTTCTGCTACTGAAAATAAAAACATTTATACCTCCACACCTAACACCGATTTTTTCCAGCACCTTTCAGTCAGACATTTCCATCTTTCATCACATCCCACGTGTTTATTTCAACACATCCACTTTTCACACCTTATACCTTAACACCTCTTCTCCCTACCTCTTTTTTTTTTCACACACCCTACACCTTACTTGTACCTCTCCTGACACTTCTTTACTCAACTTACACCTTAAAGCCTATTTTTCACACATCTAAACTCCTATCTCTTCCAACTTTTGTTTATTTCCACGTCTCACACATTCACACCACGTCTCCTAACATTTTTATTTTTTCTTCCAAACCGTGCACTTAACATGGCCCAACACCTCCGTTTGCCACACATTTACACCTTCACACCACCTCATCCCTAAGGTCTTTCCACACACCCCATTACACCTGACACCTGTACATCTCCACATCTCTTCCCACACCTTGCACCTTCATACTCCATCACACCCATATATCTGCTCTTCCAACACCTACATGGCTAAGTCCCTTTCATTTTCCACCCCATCACCCCCAAAACAACCTTAATTGCTTTGTCTACAGCCCAACCATCGGTCTCTCTCTCTCTCTCTCTCTCTCTCTCTCTCTCTCTCTCTTTCATTCACTTACTAAGATCACAGTCCTTTTGAAACCTCTTCAGTCCGGCCAGCCCTATGAAATCACAAGGAAGCTGATTAGGAAAAGTAAAAATGTAAGGACAACCATCCACTCGGAATACAGTAGAATTCCTCTCTTATAACCATGAACTTTGACCTAATGACTTTACTACTCGAACTTGACCTACATAGGGTCAGTGAGTACCAACCTACAAATGACCAGGTTAGTCGATCAAGGCTTTTATTTACTTATTAGCCGAACAAACGGACCGACAGCCACACTATCATATGTGGTATATGGAGACGACTAAGGTTATTACTTGCTCGCAGTCCTGGTGGTGTAACGGTGTGTTCATTATACAGGAGTTAAAGGAAATTAAACTTCCTCACCTTTACACACACACACACACACACACACACACACACACACACACACACGGCATTAACCGAATGACTCTGATGCTCCCGCGTCTCGCACTTTTAGAATTCCTTGTTCAGTTTGTTCTTGCCTCCGCTGGACGATTTTACGGAACTTTCGAGTAACTTCTCGTGGGGGGGGGAGTGTTAATAAAGGCTAAGTCACCCAGTTCAGAAAATTTCCTAAATAGAATGTAAAATTGGTGGTAGCAAGAGTGAAATGAAAACTCCATCGTGCTGAAGGGGTTGAGCCTCAAGATTAATCTATTCAGTACGAGGATATCTTTATAATTTATATTTGAGTGTCTCCAGACGATTTTATGCAATTTAGGAGAGCTATCTTGTATATTGGAGGTTAATGGAGACAATCTTACCCTTCTCACTCAAAAATGCTCTCTGTGCTTAGTAATGCTTCTAGAAAGGATGGTAAATAAATAAATAAAAAAGACACTGCAGCGAACAGCATAAAGTTTAAAAGTATCATCTGCCTGAAGAGTTAAACTTTTTTTTTTTTTTTCGTTTTTCACAGGTGCATTTACTTATCGCCCAAAGTTTTCTCGTATTCAACTTGTTCTTAAGAAGACAGGTCGCGATTCCAAACTTTATCAGCTTCTGTCCAACTTCGCTGATATCCTGTATTCTCAAGGTTTCTGTAATCTTGCGTAAATAGTGGGAATCATTCACGCTTTCCAGCTCTGCACCTTTCATCGTTTCATCGATTTGCTCACTGAAGCAGACTTTTATACTTCAACGTTTCATGGCAGGAACTTGTGGCTTTCCAAATCTGTATCTTTCATCGCTTCATCATTTTCCACATTTAGGCATACTTTTTTACTTAGCATGGACGTATTATGGGAAGAACTGGTTTTCGTAGGTATCGTTAAAATTTGTTCTTCCCTGGACACAGTACATCATATCACAGCACGTCGTCGTTACAGCACAACTAGACAGCGCAACACAATAAATAACAAGGCCCAACGCATTACATAATGGTATCACACCACACATCACATCACACCTTATCACACGTCCCATTGCATCACATTATAATACATCAACACAAGTACAACACATCACCATATCACATTAGGCCTACATCATATCACAAGAATCAACCTAGTACTGCAAAGCAAAACATGAGAAAATCGTAGCATACCAAACAAAGCAGGAAGAACAATGAGGGGACTTATGTCTTTCCGAGTAAACTCCTTCCACGACCCCTTCATGCTTAGACTCCCTCCACGCCCCCGTCACGCCCAAATTCCTTCCTCCACGCCCCCATCACTCCCTGAATCCTTCCCATCCAAATTCCTTCCTCCACATCCCCTCACGGCCAAATTCCTTCCTTCACGGCCAAACTCCTGTGTTGCCCGCTCCAGCACGTCCAATCCGCCCTCTCTCTCGCATGACCGAACCCCGAATTCCCTCAGATCCAGAGCGACCCGACTCCACTTCCTGTTTGTCCTTGTTCCATCCCTCCCGTTCCCTCCCCTCCTTTCCCCAACCATCTCCCCTCCTCTTCCCACAATTCTTCCCTCCTCTTCCCACACCCCTCCCCACTCCTCTCCTTTTCCCTTGTTGTTCCTCTCTGTTTAGCTCCACCTCTCCTTTCGAACTCCCCACCGCACCCTTCTCCCCTTTTGCATATCTGTCTCCATTCCCCTTCCTCTCCTCCCAACGCTATCCCAACCCTGTTCCCCTTACTTCTCGCCTCTCCGCTTCCGTCCCCTCGTTTCTTACATCTCTCCTCCCTTTTTACCCTCGTCTTTCTTCCATCTCAGTTATCCTCCTCCCCCCTCTTTCGGGGGGGCGCGGTAGCACAGTGGTAGCGCGCTGGACTTGTGATCGGGGGATTGCAAGTTCGAGCCTCGCCCGGGCTGCCGTGCCGGGAGGGGTAGCTCCCTCCTGTAACCCTAGCGGGGCTATATAGTCCAATACAGGGCTTAGCTCGGGGGAACTCCATTTCCCCCCCCCCTCTTTCGATCCCCACTCTTTTCCCAGTCTTAAATCTCTCCTCCCTCCTTTCATCCCTTACATTTCTCTCGGTTCCCCTTCTCCCCCTCTTCTTTTTTACGTTTCTCCATTCACTTCTCTTCCCTCTCCGTTTCTGTTCCCTCTTACATCTCAGTCTTCCCCTCCCCTTTCTCAGTCTTCTCCTCCATTCCCTCTTACATCTCAGTCTTCCCCTCCCTTTCTCAGTCTTCTCCATTCCCTCTTACATCTCAGTCTTCCCCTCCCCTTTCTCAGTCTTCTCCATTCCCTCTTACATCTCAGTCTTCCCCTCCCCTTTCTCAGTCTTCTCCTCCATTCCTTCTTACATCTCAGTCTCCCCCTCTCCCCTCCTTACTTAATCTTACCCGTCCCCACCTAATTGCGTCTCACTCCGTCGACGAGTTCTACCCAGCACCGCTTCCTATTCCCCCTTCCCTCTCCCCTTCTCATCCTTCGCCTGCTCTTCCTTTCTCCCTCTTCTCCCTCCTCCATTCTCCATTTCCCTTCCCCCTTTTTCCTTCATTTTTTTTTTTTATAAGAAAGTTAGTAGGAAGAGAAGAGGCTTGGTCCAGAAGGCACAGTACTTAAGGTGAAAGAGAATGTTCTTTGAGTATAATTGTATGGTGTAGGTACTTGTTAATGGTAGGGATGATATATTTATTATTATTATTATTATTATTATTTTGCATTATTTATACCCCAGACATACTAGGTGTAGGGGGAAAGGGGCATTTTTCTCCGCGTGTTTAAGAAAGGAGTTTTAAGATGCATCAACCTCAATACCACTCTCAACTGTATACATTTAATTGTCATCTGTCTATGTCACTCTACGGGCACTTGTTACGCCACCCAAACCTGCTTCATCGCACTTCGCTTCTTCCTCCACTCCTCGCCCACCCCCTTCTTATCCTGCCCATCCGAATTCCTACTCACTCACTCTTACTCCGCAACACCCGTCACCAGTATCTTGCGTCCATACTTCACCTCTTCCTCCAGTCCTCTTCCATCTCACCGTGCCTAGTCTACTCCCATCTCACCGTCTCTTAACTACACATCACCCGTTACCAACATCCTGTGTCATGCTTCACTGCTTCCTCCACTCCTCTCCTACTTCCTTCTCACCATGCCCAGCCTAATCCCATCTCCGTCTCTCACTCCACATCACCCTGTTGCCAGCGCCACACTATCCTGATCCGGTCTAATCTGATCCGATCCAATCCCACCTGACTGGACGTGCACAGAACCTAACCCGTACCGATCAACTCAGCTTCACCAATGCATAACACGGTCCGCAGTTGCTTTGTCATGCCATACCACACTACACCACACCACAGTACAATATGACGCCACCACACCACATTACACTACGCCACACTATACATAATACACCACTCTCCCTACCCCGGTGTACCGTAGACTTCATACGCTGGTACCTCCATTCCATCCCACCGTCCTCATATAAATCCTCTGCATTGTCCAGTGATGACTCTAAGTACCTTTGGAGATCTTGTAACACATTTTTTGCCGAATTATTCTCACATATGGCATCTTAACATTCCTTTTTATGATATTGGTGCAAACTATAGCGATATTGAATGAATACAAATGCCAAACAAGAAAATGGGAAGGTGTCATATGCAAAGTAAATCGCTTGTGAAAAGGACCACGAAACCTATGCCACTTAGAGTACGGCCTGTTGTGCTTTAATCTCATTGTACCCTGTCATAAAATACTCAGCATCACAACTCTTTCTTTTGGTTCATAATTCTTCTCAGTAATCTGGCTCCATGTTGTCTTATCTCACTCCACCTCACCACACTACACTAAATTCAGTCCACGTTTCCACGCAGCTGCTAGTATTACTCCTCTTCACGCGCTTCCAACCTGACTGCACCTTACCAGCGTTTGCTTATTACTTCAGTACTTTGCAATTTAATTTAGCTCCACTTCACCCCACCACAGCCTAATTTTACCACTTTGCTATTCATAACCCTCCGACTCAATTCCGTCGCACCACACACTTCCAAAGCCCTACTCTGTTTCACCACAATTTTGTTATGAATCCACTCCACCCCTTCACAACCCCCTGTAACCTCTCTCCACTCAGCGCAACTCCATCTTCGCACACTCCACCTCACCACAATCTGTATTACCCCGCTCCATCTCGCCACAATCTCTATAACCCCATTCCACCTCACCACAATCTCTATAACCCCACTCTATCTCACCACAATCTCTATAACCCCACTCTATCTCACCATAATCTCCATAACCCCACTCTATCTCACCACAATCTCTATAACCCCACTCTATCTCACCACAATCTCTGTAACCTCACTCCACCTCACCACAATCCAAATAACCCCACTCCACTACACCACAATCTCTATAACCCCATTCCACACCACCACAATCCCCTATAGTTCGTTCCACCTCACAACAGCTTATTATAACTTCGCATCACCCCAGCAAACTTTACAACACCCCACCTATCCTGATCCTAGTTCCCCCTACGCCCCTACCAAGCTTCATATCATTCTGCCTACAACAAATTCCACTTCACGTCGTCACATTCCACACTGCCCTTATGGTCTGGGTGATCTGTGTATGCGTTTGCAGCACGCCACTGAACCACACTTTTACACTACAGCATTATACATTTCACCTAACACTAAAGGATTGCACTACCTTTCCCTCCACACCACTCGTCCGGCTACACTGCACCACACCACACCACATAGAAACAAACTTGCCACACCACACCACACCATACACCACACCATGCTCCAGATAGCCTCATACATAACTCCCTGTCTATATTAATACTACATCTCACAACCCACCACAGTATAGATCACAACACCACAACTCACCATTCCCTGTCACATTATCACCAGCCCACCGCATCACGAGTTCATCAATATACACCACTCCACCAGACTTCATCAATCCAAGCCACACTCGACCACATCTCTGCAGCTTCTAGCCCATATTCCAGCAGCCACACCTCTGCACACTCGACAACGGCAAAATTCCCCGCCAACTACGCCCAGGTCCCTCAAATTCCTCGTCCATCCCAGATCCCACGCCCTAATCTCATGGCCAGACACGCCCAAATCCCACTCTCAGCCTTAATCAAATCCTATCGTAGTCTTCCTCAAGCCGCCTAACCACGCCCAGATCCCACCCAAACCACGCCCAGATTCCACCCAAACCACGCCCAGATCCCACCCAAACCACGCCCAGATCCCACCCAAACCACGCCCAAACCCCACGCCCAGATCCCAACCAGTCCACTACCCTGTCCGACCCCGCCCGAACGCCTTAATACACCGAGTTCCGTAGTGACACCAAGAGAAAATAAGCCGATTGGGAGTTGGAGGCGAGAGAGAGAGAGAGAGAGAGAGAGAGAGAGAGAGAGAGAGAATTAGTGAAGAAAATGAAGTGTTAGGATTGAAAATACTGAATTAAAGGTAGATCTTGTGATGGAAGTTAGGTGTGTGTGTGTGTGTGTGTGTGTGTGTGTGTGTGTGTGTGTGTGTGTGAGAGAGAGAGAGAGAGAGAGAGAGAATTAAAGCGTGAGAGGAACGTGCCAAACACAGCCTTTGTTGAAGTAAGCTATATATATGTGTGTGTGTGTGCCAGAGAATTATATGGGGTTGGCGGGAATTGCGTGAGAGAGAGAGAGCTAGAGAGAGAGAGAGAGAGAGAGTGTCTTGACTGCTTTTTCGTGCACCCACTTAAAATAATGTGATTGTGAGTATAGGAAGTTTACCTGAGAGTGCATGGTCCTTGTTGGAAAAAGTGTCGAAATGAAAGGTGACACAGGCTCCTATGACTCCCTCAGCTGAGTAAAATCGTCTGGCGTTCGCTGGAATAGAATACTAGAGTTGCCCCTGCCGTGAGAGGGTTAATGTTGATAGGATTAGCAGTGCAGGTTCATAGGTGTACTAACTACATTCATCTTGGAAATAAAAGTCTGGCATTGGCAACCATATAATGCCAGAGTTGTCCTGATCATGAGGGAGTTAACGGTGACAGTCATAGGCCCGTATTCCCGTCGGGTAAGGAAGCTCCCTAACGCCTCTTCCTTAGCGATTTATTTTTAGATCTTGCTGGTTAATATCCTTTTGTTCGTAACGTATCGGTATGCAGAGTATGGCGATATTAGAATTATTGACGTAACACAGTGAAGGGCAGTAAGATGTAATAAGTAAAATAAGTAGCATAGGAAGAGGTGTTAGGGAGTTTCCTTAACCGAGGTGAGTGTCAGGATGAAACAGTCTTACGTTAAAGGTGTTAATAAGATATCTTGTTTGATAAAGTTCTAAAAGGGAGGATGTGAAACTGTATTGTGTGTGTGTGTGTGTGTGTGTGTGTGTGTGTGTGAGAGAGAGAGAGAGAGAGAGAGAACGTAGTCTGTATGTGTTGCAAAAAAGCATGGCAGAGTGTGTGAGAGAGAATGGAATTACAGGGAAGAGAGAGGGGGGGAGGGAGGGGAGGAAGCTAGTGTAATGGAGAGAGGAGGAAAGGGAAGAGGGGGAGGAATGGAGAGGAAGATCAGCTGTGGGCAAGGGTGCATGTAACAGGAGGAGGAGGAGGAGAGGAGGGGAGGGACGATGTTGTGAAAGAGAATGGTAAGGTGGATGTGCCTAGAATGATGGTGTGTTATCTTATGAGAGGCAGTAGAATGAGATAGCATGAAGATGAGATGGAGAGAGAGAGAGAGAGAATGATGATGGTTTGAGGGAAGAGAATGGTGCGGTGGCTGTGACTAGAATGTTGGAATGTTACCGTACGACAGGCTACAGAATGAGACAGCATGAGGATGAGATAGATAGATAGATAGATAGATAGATCCTAGAGACAGGCTGAGAAGACAGGCAGACATATAAACATTGAATTACGTGTACCAGGGGTGTGTGTGATGTGATAGTTTGAGATGGATAGATAGGTATACAGATAGATATAAAGGGACGTATAAATAATGAGTGTGGAGAGCTAAACGAAAACAAACTGGTAGAACGATAGATAGGTAGATAAAAATAGATACATAGACATAGGTAGACAGATATAGGGAAGGAAAAAGACACACAGGGAGATAATGATAGATATAAACCCACATGTGTATATATAAATGTTTATTCCTACATGCATACATACATAGCTACGTAAACAAAGCATAGATAGATAGATGGCAAGATACCTGGATATATGAATGGAGATGAATGAATGGATTAGAGAGAGAGAGAGAGAGAGAGAGAGAGAGAGAGAGAGAGAGTTTGTTGTAAGAGAAACACCAAAAGAATGGGAACCCCTCGCCTGAAAGAAGTAAAGCTATTGACTGAAAGAAAGCTGATAAAAAATGGAGGTGAACTTTCAGACCAGGTGAGTGAGTGGCTGAGCGAGGGAGGAACGGAAAGGTCATGAGAAACTGTGTGTGTGTGTGTGTGTGTGTGTGTGTGTGTGTGTGTGAAGGAGAGAGAGAGAGAAATGGAGAGCAAAACCACAAACTCCATGTGTAAGCTGGTTCAAAAAGAGAAAGAGACACCTAGTTGGAAAGAAGTAGAAAATTCCAGGAAAAAAAAGACTGGGAGGAAGAAAGGATGAGAGAGCGAGGGAAAGGGAGAGGATGGAGGGAGCTGAGAGAGGAGGGGTATAAGAGTGAGGAGATGGGAGAAGGATAGCGAAGAGGAAGAGGGGGAGGTGAGAGGAGGAGCCGGAGAGGGAAGAGGAAGAGGAGAAAGGAGAGTACCGGTAGGGGAAGAAAAGGATATGGAAAGAGATAAGAGGAAGTATAGTAGGAGACAAGAGTAGAGAGAGGGAGGAGGAGAGCGAGATGGAGAGAGGAGGGGGAAAAGAGAAAAGGAAGGAAGGGTGGTAGGGTGTGAAGAGAAGAAAGGAGGTTGGCAAGAAGTCTATCTATCTATATACCTAGGCTGCTTCCCCCAAGGAAAGGGAGGTAGCCGAGACAGGACGACTCACTCTCCATTTACTCATCCATTCAAACACATTCATTCGCATCTTAGCCCCAAAGGGGAGAACGGACAGATCCTCACCGCATCACACCGCACAAGGGTCAACTGCGCAATGCAAGCAGTGACATCCACAGCAGGGCCCGACAGCAGAACTGGTTTACCCCTGCCACATCATAACAGACCCATCCCCTTACCCGCACCTGACCTGACTAGCTGATCAGACAAGAAGTGGGAAGGAATAAAAGCGATAAGGAGAGAACGTGTGATAGAAAACTAGAAAAGAAAAGGACTGAGGACAGAGATGGAAAAGGAAGGGAAATGAAAAGATGGAGGGGAAGATGGAGGGGAAAAGGTAGGACGAGGGAGATAAAGAAGACACAAGTGGAAAGCATAGTGGAGGAGAGGAAGGGGGTGCAGAAGGGGGGTCGAGTGGGAGGGGGGCAGAGGGGTGAGAGGGGATGGGGGGCAGGGGGTACCAGGAGGGTCGGGGGGCAAGCGTGAAAGTGAAGGTAGCGAGGACAGGGACATTAAGGGTGATTGTGAAATATGTTGAGAGGCAAGGTATGAGGGGCTATAGTGCACTGAAGAAGAAATGCAGGTTTTGTGTGTGTGTGTGTTTGTGTGTGTGAGAGAGAGAGAGAGAATGAGGGTTGGGGATACCTACACGAAACGTATTCATTACCCTTCTTTTTATCTTACTGTCTAACGCGCTTTCATACGTCATTCATGTCTTAGAGTATTCCAGCTACTAAACGATTTTCAGCTTAGGCCTACCTTCTCGAATTGGAGGGGTTATATAGCCATCACTAACTTAATCCATCGCTAGTGATCCAAGTTGAAGAAAATCGTCTGGTGGTAGATTGATTAAAGTAAAAAGCAGAAAACGTCATAGCGAAAAGGTAAGAGAGAATTAATAGTGCCAGCCTAGAGCCAGTATTTCTTTCGGACAGTTTAGAGTTTATTGGGAGAGAGTGAGTGAGAGGCAGGGGGAGATTGAGTTAGCCTGTGAGTGAACAAGAGAGAGCGAGTGTTTATGGAAGAGAGAGAGAGAGAGAGAGAGAGAGAAAATCTAATTATTTTCTTTTCATTTTACACCTGTCGTCTCATCATCACACGGTGTCATTCTCACCCTCAGTCTCACCCTCAGTCTCACCCTCACCCCTACAAACCCTCACTCTCACACTTAACCTCATCCTCACCTTATTATTTATCCCCTCACACCCTCACCCTCACCCTTACCCTTACCCTTACCCTCACCCTCACCCTCACCCTCACCCTTACCCTTACCCTCACCCTCACCCTCACCCTCACCCTTACCCTTACCCGATTATTTATCCCCTCCCTCACACCTTCACCTACACCCTCACCCTCACCCTCACCCTCACGCTCGTCTCACCTTACCTAGCCTCTCCAATTTCTCGTTACCTACACTCTTAAACTCACACCATTACGCCTTCCCTCCTCATCTGTGCGCCTAATTCCTTCACCTCACCCTTGCTCTCACCCTCACCCACTTGTTGCACCTTCTTCCTACATCTCACCCTAACCCTTGCACTCACGCCTATCCTTACACTCACTCATACCCTCACCTTCTCTCTCACCTTCACCCACTTTGTTGCACCTTCTTCCCTCATACCTTCACCTCACATTCATCCATACACGCACGCCTACCCTAACACTCACTTCTACCCTCACTTTCCCACCTTCCCCCTCACTTACACTGTTTCATGTCCCTCCCTCATACCTGTACATCTCACGCTCACCATTACTCTGGCCCTAACTTCTCCACTCACTCCTACTCTCACCCCCCCCGTCTCCACACTCACCTTCACCCTCATCCCCACCTTTACTCTCACCCTCACCCTAACACTCACTCCTGTACTCACACCCTGGCCCTCACCCTCACGCCCTCGTCTCACCTTACCACGCCTCTCCTGTTGCTCATTATCCACATCCCACATTCAGCCTTCTTTCCCTTCTTTTCTCTGTTTTTCATGTTTTTCAGTTTGTATGATCGGTATTTTGAAGCCTTGAAATGTGAATGAATAAATGAGTGAATGAACTTGCTGGTTGTTTATTTTCTGCTTTGCTGCATTTACATTTCTCGTTTATTTTTCTTTTTCAGGCTATTTTACTCGCGCCGGAAGAGAGACTTAAGATTTCTTCCCTGTTTTCCTTTGTTTATATAATTTTCACGGTTTTCCCTCTTCCTCTACATATATATTTTTTAACATTATGGATCTGTGGGAGGCTTGGATGGTGAGCTAAATCAATGAACTGCCTTGTACGAGTATTTCACTGTTATTCTGTTGATATATTTTACTCTGCCCTTTGTACTTATCACTTTTTCTGTCCAGGTCTTTGCAATCAAAAGCATTCTCACAGCTCATTAATAATTTTCATGTGCGTATTTTTGAAGGTCTGGTGATGACTGGATGGATGTTTAGGTCACTAGGATTAAACTTTTGGTGATAGTTCGTGTGTGTGTGTGTGTGTGTGTGTGTGTGTGTGTGTGCTTTCCTCGTTTCTCATTCATGCCCATCCTACGCATCCTCACAGCACAATATTATTTATTTTTCTTTTTAGGCTTTAGCCATGATTGCATGGATGTTTGACCTTTTCCACTGGGTAGCTACTCTGATGATTTTTTTCTTTCACTTATTCTGTTTTCTATTCCTGTGCCACTAACGATCCCACGCCTCCACACTGCATATTTTTATTTTTGTTCATGATTCAAATATATATATTTTTAAAGACTGAATAATGAATGAAAAATTAATATATAGCCCATGTGATTGGAATGCCCACAATTGTTTGTTCTTCTTGTTGTTGTTCCTCCTCCTCCTCGGTTTCTAGATGACGCCCACCCCTCGCTTGATCTTTATATATATATACAGTATATATATATTATTTTTTTCTTTGAAAGGTATTGTGATTGCTGAATGGATGTTTTACCCATTCCACCGATTTTTTGCTTTTAATGGAGCGTCGTAGTTTACATCCAAGGCTTCAGTGGCGAGTGAATAGATGAATGACATTTTTTTTTTTTTTAGTGTTGATAATTTACCTTTGTTATATTTGGAAGAATTGAATAGTGTATGTAAATTAATGTGTGTATAAATTTTCATTACATTCATTGTACTGAGGAGTAGACTGTAGCACAAGTCGAGCAGGGCAGTACTCCCGAGGTGGATGGAAAGCTGATGACAGGGAGTGCTGGAGCTCCCGTTTCATCAGCCCTCAGGACTAGTTCCTGACCATCCCCCTTTGCTGAACTTTTTCAGTGTCTCAGTTACACAGAGAGTAGGCCAGCATGCTCTCCAGTACAAATTTCTCTATCTATCTTCACCAAACTACATGCACAGTACACACTACACTTCCTATTCAAAATTCACCAAAATGGCGTCAATTCACCCAGCCTCGGAGTCCCCAGGGGGGGGGACCATAAATGCCCCCGCCATCTGCCCCTCTCCCGGTGACGACTCGAGGTGCCTGGAACCACTGTCTGACTCTCTTCTTCATTTCTGCAACATTCGCGGCCTTTCATCTAACTTTCGCTCTGTTGAGCACCACCTCTCCTCCTCTAAACCTCACCTTCTTTTTCTAACGGAGACTCAGCTGTCTGAGGCAACTGACAGCAAACCCTTTTCTGTATCCTCCTACTTTCTCTATACTCATTTCAAAGCCAAAGGTGGCTGTTGTGTATACATACGCAACGACTTATCTTGCTCTCGTGTTCCTGAACTTGATTCTTCTGAATTCTCCACTCTCTGGCTTCGGCTTTCCTGTCATTCTCTGACTAAATATATCTGTGCTGTTTACTTATCCCCTAATTCTACTGACTATCAAAAATTCTTCGACTATCTTACTTCTACGATGGAACACATTCTGTCCATTTCTCCTTTCTCTGAAATCTCCATTCTTGGAGATTTCAATGTTCACCACCACCTTTGGCTCTCCTCTCCTTTCACGGATCCACCTGGTGAACAAGCCTACATTTTTTCTATCCTTAATGACCTAGAGCAGCTTGTGCAGCACCCTACCCGTATCCCTGACCGCCTTGGAGAGAGCTCCAACATACTTGACCTCTTCCTCACAACTAATCCTTCTGCTTACTCTGTTAATCTTTTCTCTCCGTTGGGCTCCTCCGATCACAACCTGATTACCTTAACCTGTCCTATCGCTCCAGTACGGCCTGCGGACCCTCCAGGGAAACGTCGTCTCTGGCATTTTGGAGCTGCGGACTGGGAGGCCCTCAGGCAGTACTTCTTTGATTTTCCCTGGAATGATTATTGCTTCCATGGCCGTGAGCCATCTGAGTGTGCCTTGCGCATTACGGAGGTTATTCTCTCGGGCATGGAAGCATACATTCCTTTCTCATATCCTTTGACTTACGCAAGAAAGCCTTGGTTTAATCACGCTTGTTCTAATGCTGTCCGCAACAAGGAGAAGGCCTACAAAAGGTACCGGAGCCAACCCACCCCTGAATCACATAATCTTTACGTTTCTGCCCGGAATCGTGCTAAGTCTGTTCTTCGCTCTACTAAAAATAATTTCATCCATACTAAATGCTCTCAACTCTCCAACACGAATTCTTCCCGCTCCTTCTGGCACCTTGCCAAAAATCTTTCTAACAACTTTACCTCATCATCCTTCCCTCCTCTTTTCTACTCTGATGGTTCTGTAGGTATTTCTTCTACTGATAAAGCAGATCTCTTCGCACAGACTTTCTCCTCCAATTCCACCTTAGACGATTCCGGTGCTGTTCCTCCATCACTTCCCCCCTCTGACTTCCTCATGGCTGACATTAAAATTTCTTCAGTTGATGTATTTTCTGCCATTACTGGCCTCAGTACTAACAAGGCATATGGGCCTGATGGGGTCCCTCCTGTTGTTCTCAAAAACTGTGCTTCTGTGCTTACACCCTGCCTAGGCAAACTATTTCGCCTTTGTCTGTCAACTTGTACCTTTCCTTCTTGCTGGAAGTTTGCTCTCATTCAGCCAGTCCCAAAGAAGGGTGACCACTCCCAACCCTCCAACTATCGTCCAATTGCTTTAATGTCCTGTATTTCAAAAGTTTTCGAGTCAATTCTTAATAAAAAAATTTTAAGGCATCTTTCCTATCACAACCTTCTTTCCGATCGTCAGTATGGGTTCCGTCAGGGACGCTCCACTGGCGATCTTCTCACCTACCTTTCAGACTCCTGGTCATCCTCCTTTCGGGACTTTGGCGAAAGCTTTGCCATTGCACTTGACATCTCAAAGGCTTTCGATCGAGTCTGGCATAAATCTTTAATTTCCAAACTGCCCTCCTACGGTTTCTATCCTTCTATCTGTGCCTTCATCGCTAGCTTCCTTTCTGGTCGTTCTATAGCCGCTGTCGTAGACGGCCATCGTTCTTCTCCTAGATCTATCAACAGTGGTGTTCCTCAGGGCTCTGTCCTATCACCAACTCTCTTCCTCTTATTCATCAGTGATCTTCTAAGCTGTACATCTAACCCTATCCACTCATACGCTGATGACTCCACCCTTCACCTTTCCATTCGGTTCCCGCAACGCCCATCTCAACAGTTACTTCAACAAACAAGGGATGAGGCTATGGCACACCTAATGTCTGACTTGGCTCATATCTCTGACTGGGGTAAAAATAATATGGTTGTCTTTAATGCATCTAAGACTCGGTTCTTACACCTGTCAACCCGACAAAATCTTCCACAGGTATACCCACTAATGTTTAATAATATTCAGCTTAATCCTGTATCATCCTTGAACATGCTTGGGGTTTCATTTACTCGGGACTTATCTTGGAAAGATCATATTACATCTCTTGTAAAATCTGCTTCCAAGAGATTGGGTGTGCTAAGCCGACTCCGCTCTTTCTTTACCCCTGCACAATTGTTGACTCTATACAGGGGTTTTATCCGCCCCTGTGTGGAGTACAACTCTCATGTGTGGGGAGGCTCCCCACATACAGCTCTTCTCAATAGGGTGGAGTCAAAGGCTTTTCGTCTCATTAACTCTCCTCCTCTTACTGACTCCCTTCAACCTCTGTCTCTTCGCCGCACTGTTGCATCTTTATCTCTTTTCTATCGCTACTTTAATGGTCACTGCTCCTCTGAACTGTCTGCTTGCATTCCTCCACCTCTACGACGGGCGCGTAGCACCCGTCTGGCAGCAAACTCTCATCCCTTTTCTGTCCAACTCTCTAATGCAAGAGTTAACCGTTACTTCCAGTCTTTCATTTATGCAACAGGTCAGCTCTGGAACTGTCTCCCTCTGTCTGTATTTCCTCCTGCCTATGATCTCCAGTCTTTCAAACGTAGTGTGTCCAGGCATCTCAAAATGATCGGATCTTGAATTTGGCTCTCTATTGTATTTTGTTTTTCTCTTGGAGGGAACTGTTACTGCGGGCTCTTGGCCTTTGGTTCCTTCTTCCTCGCAAAAAAAAAAAAAAAAAAAAAAAAAACGTGCTTTGTAAAGAGCTATATCTGGCTGTCTGGCTGTCTTTCTATCTGCTACTCTCTTGGTAATTTCTGATGTATTATGCTTTCCATTTCTAAATCCTGTCCGTCCTATAGTTTCATTTAAACTTCTTTTGACCCCCTTCTTCCCCCCGCTCTCTCTCTCTCTCTCTCTCTCTCTCTCTCTCATTTGACCAAGCCTCTGTGTGGTAAATATCGTCAGGATGATAATGATTGTGAAATTTCTCCCCTTTCCCCATTGTTTTGTCCTTAGTAAGTTTTAATCCATATAAATACATTAGGCTGTGCAGGTAAAGTCCTGGTCTCACACACACACACACACACACACACACACACACACACACACACACACACACACACACACACACACACACACACACACACACACACACACACACACACACACACACACACACACACACACACACACACACACACACACACACACACACACACACACACACACACACACACACACACACACACACACACACACACACACACACACACACACACACACGAGAATTCTAACCTTGCAAGAACAAATGTCAGGGTTTTAGTCAAAGGTCAAACTCGTACAGTAAATTAACGTTTAATTGTGTAAGTAGTGAGAATACTGTAGTGACGTTAAATCATCTTTTTGCTATTGTCAGACGGTTTATTAAGCTTAGGAGAGGCTTTAACAATTGGAGGGGTTTGGTAAAGCCCCCATTAACCCTCTTCATTACTAAGATACTCTCAAGACGATTTTATTAAGCCACGAATAGATTTTTAGAACTGGAGGGGTTATATCTAGCCTTCATTAACTCCTTCAGTATTAAGATGCTCCTCAGACTCTTATATTTAGCGTAGGAGAGGCTTTTTTTTTTATGGGGGACTTAAGATCAAAGCTTCATTAACTCCATCAGTATAAAGGGATTTCGTGGACGATTTTTTTAGCCTTGGTAGGGCCTTTAGAACTGGAGGGGTTTGATGTGGCCTTCAAAAAAACCTTCTCCAGACGATTATATTCCGCTTGAGAATATAAATAAATAGATTAATGGAATAGAATCGTCAGGCAGAAGCAGAAGTACACTGAAGGAGATGTAACCCGGCGAGAGAGAAAGAGAGAGAGGAAGAGAGACGTGAAAATATTGAGAAGGAGATTAGAAATAACGGGAGAGAGAGAAACGAGAAGAGGAGGAAGTGTAAATGAATGAGCGAGAGGGAGGGAAGGCGGAACTAAGACATAAATTGAAACGTAATTGAAACAGGAAGTAAGCGAACGTGAGTGTATGGAGGAGTGGAGGAAAGAAATGAAACTGGAATGGGGGAGGAACTTGAGTGAATGAATTGATTATGAACTAAGGTAGACAGGCGAGAGAGAGAGAGAGAGAGAGGTGAAGAAACTATAAAGGTGAGAATGTGCTTGAATAAAAATAAAGGAAAGGAAAAGTAAGAAGAGAAGGACTATCGAAAGAGGAGGAGAAAGGGAACTGGCGGAAGAGGAGGAAATTAGAGTGAAGTGAAGAGAGATAAAAAAAAAAAAAACTCTAAATGCAGGGAAAGTGAAATGAGAAACTACTGTGAGCGAGTGAAGAAAAAATGAGGAGGAGGATTAAAGAGACAACGAGCAAGAGAGAGAGAGAGAGAGAGAATTAAAGTGAGAGCATGCGAAAGATACCAGGAACTGGGCGAGAGAGAGAGAAATTAAACGTGAAATAATGAGACAGGGAGAGATCGAGCTGAATTGGCCGGACCGTGAAAGAGAGAAAAAGAAAGGAAGGAAAGATAATTAGGAAGAGTGAGGTTCATGAATTAGCGAGTAGAGAATGGTGTTAGTTCTTTCAGTCCATGGGTCTATTTGGCCACTTCATTCTTGCCAGTTAATCCCTTCAGTTCAGTGACGTCTCATTTTATTTCATGCTACCTGCAGACAACTTTATTCAGTTTTAGAGAGACTTTTCGTACTGGGGGTGGTTAGAGATAGGCTTCATGTTCTTTCATTTTTTTAATGCCAGTGGTCTCCCCCGAAGCTGAAATGTATCGTCTGGAGATGGCAAGAATAAATATATAAAATGCGTCACTCGATTGAGGGGGTGAAAGACATTTATTGAGCTTAAGAACTAAGCTTAGTGAACTAAGCTCCCCCCGCCCTAGACGCCGCCTCCTCCCAAGCCCACCCCATCTACCCACCCATCCTCCGTTACCCATGATGACACCGCTTTGCAAAATACAAATGACGCCATCTTCAAGAACAGTGTCAAAGGATAATAAAGCGTGTGCCAACATGTGACTCTAGCTGAACAGGGCCAGGCGCCAGTCGATCTGGCCTAGGCCCGTCACCATGATAGCACCCGTCACAAGGGCAGGCCGTGCTACCAGGTCAGGCACTTTAAGACCGTACAGGTACGAGTGACCTGTATACAGGATTCACACGGGTGTACGGTTTCTAAGGCAGAAAAGCTTATAAACAAAGCGAAAGGGTGGCAGATGGTGAAGGGACCCTGCCTCAGGTACGGATGGCCCTATTTCCTCCGTGCCACAAAGCACGATTTCTTTAATACCCCTCGTGCTTCAGGTTACGTCTCTATATTATTGACTCCTTGCCACAGGGCACATTCTTCCATAACCCTCGTGCATGAGAACACCTAACAGTATACTCTGACTGCTCATTCTTTTATAACCTATTAATCTGTTCCCTCGACCTGCCACGCCTCTCCATGCAGACGAGGACAAAAGATCGGCTATTGTTTTATTTAACTCCTACGCTCCTCATGGGGCAACACTGGATTAGATGATGAATGATTATATTTCCTATTTCTCTGCTGGCTTATATTGCAAAGCTGAGGGAGACTTGGTACGTTTCTAAGCTCATAGGAGATTCTTTTTGACAATGATGTGTCAGGGAGAAAAGTCACGGATATAAAGAAGACCTAAATGGAATAGCCTAACTTTTGTACCTACTGCACCGAGAAACTCACTCACACATTCCCTTTTTACCAGCCTAGTAATATTTATTCACTTTCTGAGTACACACTTCTCGACCTTTTGATAAATAAACTTCCTTAGTAATATTTCTACACTCTGAGTACACACTCCTCGACCTTTTGATAAATAAACTTTCTGAGTCCATATTTTTTAATGACATTTTTATTTATCGTACGGTGTACAATCCACCAGCATAATTACATAACCCAGTAACCCACTTAATTACTGTCATTCATTACTTTTAATTACATAAACCTGTGACTACATTTGTACTACAGCCAGTCAGCTTTATATATTCCTATAGCCTCACCTCCACTGTTGTCTTAATTTTTTGTAGTAATCTTGCTGTATCAAACCCAGGAATTTATTACCATCGAACTGCCATGTTGGATAAATATGAGAAAATTACGAACAATAATAAGTAATAAACAGTGCTGAACGCCTGGCATGTACAATACGTGCCAAATAAGAGATTACCGTGAATTAGCCAATTGTGAGGATAATAATAAACCAAATTACAGATCATAAATTACTGATTAAGCGAGCGAGTTAATTGCCGGTTTTAATAACTGATGACTCCATTGGGATGATGGGACATGCGTTGAAGGATTTACTGCACAAATCCTTTTACCACTTGGAGTCCTGATGGATTTAATTCCTTTTATATACCCTTCCTACTCTAATTAGGCTTAAAACTACCATCTCCTCGAATATGGTGCTAGTCATGAAGAAGTGCTATGAAAAGGAGGTAGGGCTACAGTTTTGTCTTATTCTGTTGATGAGCTACGTGAAATAAATCGCAAAAGAACGAAAATCTGTGCCAGGTTAAGGTGAAGTGGCGTGAGTGTCATGTATTTTTCACCTACTTTAGTTCGCCATCAAATTATTTATGTTCAGTTTGTGAAAGACCTCGGAAAGGTTGTGTCTTAACCCTTTCATGCACAAACTCGAAAGGAATCATTAAATACCATCCTGTACAACGCACCATGATGCACATCGTGTCAAACAAAGGAGGACACAAGTTTGTCGCCGATGTCTTTTTTTTTTTTTTTTTTCCCCCGATTCATGTCATGGTGCGCTTTACAGGTTGTTAAACAATCTAACGACTCAAACCACGTGCGCCTTAACCTGTGTGTGTGTGTGTGTGTGTGTGTGTGTGTGTGTGTGTGTGTGTGTGTGTGTGTGCGCGCGCGCGCGCATCCAGTTCAAAAAGCCTCGCCTAAGCAAAATACAATCGTTTGGAGATAGGAGGGGGAAAAAAAAAAAAGACCATCGTAAATAAGGGATAATGGAGATCGCTTCTAAGTTCACCATGCATTTTCATCTTAAATTGGTCCAGCGTATTTCACGTACATATATAAAATAGAAAATACGTCATCGAATAGAAAGAGTTAAGTATTTATTTGGGTAACACTTTTAAGATTTACTTATTTTGCTTCTCCCAGACGATTATATTCAACTTAAGACACCTGGGTCAGTATTCTCTTAGCTTAAGGAGACTCCTTGTCACCTCTTCCATAGCGATTTATTTTTGGATTTGGTTGATCAGTAGCCTTTTGCACGTTATTTATGTAGAATATGGCAACATTTGAAGGATTTATATGTATATCACAGAAGTGGACAGTAAGATGTAGTATATAAGTAAACTAAACCGCTCATGAAAAAGGTGTTAGGGAGCTTCCACAGTGAATTGACTTTATTAATTCAACTTTTATTTTTACTTCGTTATTTTATGGGAGTCTTCTGCGCTGATGGGAAGAAAATAATTCCACACCTCCTTCAGTACGATGTTTTTTTTTTTTTTATGTATTCATGCAGTTTTCAGAGAGTTTTCTTCTGTGTGGGAGAAACTTATCAAAGTGGAGGGAGTTACCGCAGCCCTCATTCGCTCCCTTAGTATCGTATTGTATCGTATTGTATCGTAACAGAGGGAAATCGCCCAATCTGAAGAAACTCCTTTGGAAGTAAGAAGAATAATGAAAAAAGGCCCCGGGTTGAGTGGCTGTTCAGTACGATTTAAGTTTATTTTCCCTGCTCTCAGATTTTTTTTTTTTTTTTTTTTTTTTTTACTGCAGTTAAGAAGGATCTCACACTCAAGCTCTGGAAATAATCCTCGTTACAGCCATGATTTTTTCTTTTTTAGGGTCCACCTCGAGATTTTTTTTAAAGGAAAGATGTCTCAAGCTCTTTCATTTGATTAATTCAGTACGGTGTAAGTATTAATTAGTTTATTTATTTACTTTTTATTTACATTTTATCTTGCTGCTTCGAGACGATAATAACTAGTCAGGAAAGGTCTCGTACCAAAGGGGTTAAGTTGGTAAGTGGGTGAATGAAGTGTGGAGAGAGAGAGAGAGAGAGAGAGAGAGAGAGAGAGAGAGAGGGAGAGGAGGGAAGGGAGAGAGAAGAGGGGAACAGGAGGGAAAGAATTTAAAGAGAGTGGGAGGAGGGGAATAAGGAGAGAGAGAAAATTGAGGAAAGGATAGAGTATTCGTTGGGGGGAGAGAGAGAGAAGAGAGGAAAGGAGAGGAGAGTGGAAAAAGACGTTGTGGAGACAGGGGAGAAGAAAGGAGGGGGGAATGAAAGTTATACTGAAGGGATTAATTAGGTGAGTAGGTAAGGAAACGCGTGAGGGGGAAGTACAGTGTGTTAATAAGAAAGGAGGGAGGGGCGAGAGGAAAGGAGGGAGGGGAGAAGGGGAGAGAGGAAAGGGGGGGAGGAGTAGGAGAGGATGAGAGGAGGAAGGACGAAGAGAATATTAAGAGAGAGGAGAGGAGAAGAGCTGAGAGGGAAGAGGACGAGGGAGAAAAGGGAGAAAAGAGTGGAAAGGGGAAGAGGAAAAGGGACGAGATGAGGGGAGATTGATGAGAGAGAGATGAGAGAGGGGAGAGGAGGGAGAGGGAGGATAGGAAGGGAAGAGGAGGAGAGGGGGAGGAGGTGTTAAAGAGGATGCTTCCACTCCTCTCACTAGCATCTACAACGTGACTGGATCTCTCTCTCTCTCTCTCTCTCTCTCTCTGTATTTCCCATTTCATCTCATATTTTCGTTTATTTGTCTATCTCCTCCTCCTCCTCCTCCTCCTCCTCCTCCCTCCCCCATTTTACATATCGTATCTTTATTCTCCGTTTCGCACTATGTTTTTTTTCCTTGTTTCGTCACACATTCTCTCTCTGTGCCCATATATCCGCCTCTGTGTTTGCTCCCTTCCTTCCTGTATGTGCTCGCTTGTCATTGTGTCACGTCGGGGTGTTCTGTGTGTCAATCTCTCTCAGTCTTCTCTTCACCTCCTTCTTATTTCATGTTTTTTTCCCTTTCCCTTATCTTCCTTCAATCTCCTTTTTTTCTCTGACTTATCCGTGTGTCGTCTTAAATTTTACCTCTCTCTCTTCATACTCCTTCTCCTCCCCCTCCCCCTCCCCCTCTTTCCCTCCTCTTCTCCCCTCTCCTCTCCTCATCGTTTCTTCTCTCTGTGTTCTGTTGTCGTTGTTCTTTTCTGTGTCCCACCTCATTGTTCACAGTCTGAGCCTCTTTTATATGTCTTTCACATTCTTTGCTTCCTTTGTGTGTGTGTGTGTGTGTGTGTGTGTGTGTGTGTGTGTGTGTGAGAGAGAGAGAGAGAGAGAGAGAGAGATAGAGAGAGACTTCGTGTGTATTTTTGTGTACTGTAGGTGTGAATATTAATCCCCTGAGCACAGTAGCACCTCATCAGCGTTGCTCCTCCTACCTCATATATCTCTCCTACTGAGGGGGTTATTGATGAGTCGTATCGTCTGCTTAGCTTTTCTTAGCAGCTGTTTCTTAGCAATTTTTTTGTTCATAGTACCTTTTAGTATTCGTTGTTGTATTTGCGATCCTTGTTGATGTTACCAAGATTTAGATACCATGCTGTGGTTTTTGTTTTAATTGTTGTTGTGGACCCAATTCTTTTGGATCCCAGTGGACTGCGGGCTCAAGTTGTCCTCCTGCAGTCCACTCTTCTCCTCTTTGTGGGCAGGGAAGCAGTTGAAGGACGTTTGCATAACCAGGCAGTGGAGCCACCCTGTTATGTTGGTGCCACCTCGTGAAGGCATCCCTCTCCAGCACCTTATGTACCATACAAGAGGGGATTAAAGTATAGTATAAAAATCACCAGTCGGCAAGGGAAGGGAGCCAGACAGCGTACCAAAATAGGACACAATAAGTCTGTGTTCTCGCTATGTGATTTTTTCTTTTCACTTGCTGCCTTCAAAGAGTGAAGTGGTTGATGTGTCTGTGAATATCTTGTCTCTGCATTTGTGGTTTTTTATTGCTGCTACCTTTCAGACGATTTTATGTAGGTTTTTGACATTATTTCGCGACTGAAGGGGTTAGTGAAGGCTGTAGTATCTGATTCCGTTAGTTTAGAAAGTCTCCCCTGAGTTGAATATAAGGGTGGGAAAATACTGTATCGGGAAGAGAATAAGAACCACGTCATCGGAGTGAAGGAAGTGTAACTGAGGCTGTACTTTTGGCCTTGACAGCCTCGAGATTATGTAAAAGAATGTTATTGACGGAGACTGTACCTTCGTCTCCCCTCACTACCCAAGGGATAAAAAGTTAAGCTCCTTTTTCCCCCAATTTTTTTTATTATTATAGACGGTGTTAACTCTCCTTTATTCGCTCCCCGCTTTTTCTTTTAGCTCGAAAAGTAGAGTTGTTTCGGGCATGATAGGGCTAGTGATGACAGTATTAACACTCTGACTGCTGTACTTTTACCTAAATAAATCGTCTGAATCATTGCCTGGGGTCGTACAGAAGTTTTGACACTCTTTGGAGGCGATATAGAAGAAATTTTGACGGTGAGTTTACAGTCAGGGAAAGTTCCGCATTACCCACCTCTCGAAGCACTGGTGTGAGACGGGTGAATGTGAAGCGGCAGCCAGACCTCATGTGTCTGGTAACTGTGAGTGTGAAGGAGGGGGAGGCACGGGATTGGGGGCAGAGGAGGGTTTGGTGATAGATTGGGAATATGATTTGGACGATGTGTTTGTTAATTCAGTAAGGATAGATGACAATATGATGAAAAAAAAAAAATCGTAGATGTCTGCATAGTTAGTGTTGTCAGGAAACTTAAGGAAGTGTGCTGGGTTCAGACAGACTACAGAAATTTAATATTTTCATTCCCTCTCGACTTTAACATGAGGCGTTTCCCCAGGAGATATTCGTAACGATATACATTTTATATTTTGTGCTGACTCGAAAACATAGCCATAAATTATATATATATATATATATATATATATATATATATATATATATATATATGTATATATATACATATATATATATATATATATATATATATATGATTCCTCCTTTATGTCAAATAGTTACTATTCATCAACACACACGTATGTCGTAGTTACGAGTCTCGGCACATCTGGTCCACTTCCTTACTGTGAGGATTGAAACCCTTACCTCGCGGGCAGTCGCTTATGTGGAGTGCCCAGGTTGTCGTAGGCTGACTATTCGTCCCCTGAGAGAGCTAATTGCCACTGGTGATGATCCATTCACGGGCCACGGCCACTTAGTCATTTGCATCGCTTTTGCGCTTTTAAGAATACGTCGGACGCATTATCATTGGCTGTTGATATTGTGACGTGAGCAACTCTCCAAACTCTATCACCCCCGGCCACCCTCCCTTCCACTCACAGTTACCAGACAAGAGGGGTCTGGCTGCTGCTTCGTGACTACCAGTGCTCCAAACAGTGGGTAATGCAAAACTTTCCCTGACTGTACTTTCTGTCTTCCCTTCCTACACAACTGCATTACCTTACACAGACCCCCACTCTTCTCCTTGCTTCTGTGTCTCACCCCCGCTGGCCATTTCTCTCCCCTGGTTTTATAATTCTCTATCTTGGTTCTATAATTTCTCTCCCCTGGTTCGGTAATCACTCAACGCTTTTTTACCTTCCCGTCGCCTCGAGCTTTACGTCCGGGAGTTCAGCTGCACAGGCGGTGACGGAAGTTCGTCTGATAACACCGCTCTCTTTTACTACTCAAGTTCCTTTGTTGGATAATATTTTCTCCCTTCTAGTTTTCACTTACCCTTACATTCTTTTGTCTGCCAATGTTTCACTTTACTCACTTTCCTGGATGGTAATATTTCACCTCTTCTACTACACACCTCCCTCTGCAGGATAATATTTCACCTCTGCTTCTCACTTTCTTATGCTGGGCAATATTTCACCACCTCTGCCTCTCACTTTCTTCTGCTAGCAAATATTTTACCTCTTCTCACTTCGCTGCAAGCTAATATTTCACGTATATCCCTCGCTTTATTCTGCTGGCTAATAATTACACCTCCTGATCACTGTCCCATTATACTGCTTACCTTCTGCTGAGGGATGATTCATCTCTTGCCACACTCTACCTGCTAGGTAATATATATGTCTATCTATATATCTGTATCTGTCTATCTGTGTCTGTATATATATATATATAAGCACTTCTGTTCCTAATATTTCGTCATTTCTGCTTCTTGTCTATCTATCTATCTTTCTATCTGTCTGTCTGTCTGTCTATCTATCCATCTGTCTGTATATATATGCTGGCCATTATTACACCACCCCATTGGCGTTTCACTTCTTTCTTCTCACATTTGTCTGCTGGCTAATTTTAACTTCTCGTACTTTTCTTGTTTTCCTCTGCTGGATAATGTTTCACCTCTTCCGCCTCTCGCCTTCCTCTGCTGGCCAATACTTCACCACCTCTAGTTCTGCCGGGTAATATTTCACCACTTTTACCTTTCAGGTAATTCGAGTGGCTAATATTTAATCTCTTCTATTCGTAACTTCCCTCGTGGCTAATATTTCACCTCTTCTTCTCACTATCCTCTGCTGGCAAATATTACACCTCTTATAAATCCCCTGCCATAGTTGATGCAGCGTCAGGGAGGAAAGTAACAGACATGCCCCAATTGTGAAGCAGACGCAGTTGGATATTAGACAAACTTTTGATTATCTTTATTTTTGTTACCCAAATCAGTTTACTCCAAATGTTGCATCTCCATTTTGTTTATCTCTTTGACTATAACTCGTTCATAGTCCGGGCAAGTCTAGTGATGTGTTCCCCAAACGTCGGACAATTTTATTCAGTTGATTGAGTCATAGGAACTTGAATGTTAGCAGTCGTACCATTAATCCTCTCATTGTAGGGACAACTCTAGTATTCTGTTCAAGCTGACACAGGAGGATTTTATTAGATGAGAGTGAGACATAGAAGCATCAGTGTAAATTTTTGGTGCATTTTGCTTTGTACGTTTTATTTTTTATTTTTTTTTGGTTCACCCAGCCTATCCGTAACAGTTTTGTGCAGCATTTACAGTATATACAGCACTTCTTTCTGTAGCATTAAGATTTCTGTTCATCATCAGTATAATTTTACCTTTGTTCAGTCTTTAGTATTTCACTTTTGTACAACGTGAACTAAATCTTTGAGACTACAAGTATAATTGAATACACAGACAAATAAAAAGGTAGAAATAACACATCATCGGCTTGAAGAGGTGAATAACAGCAAAATTTACGTAAAATATAAGATGAAATACGATGCCCCAGCCGTGTCGTAAGATGCATTGTGACTTGGCCCGGGATTCAGACAGATTTACGATCAATTCTCCGTCGTAACTATGATATATTTTTGCAGGAAAGAGAAAGCAAGGAGTGCGCAGATACTTCCCGGGTCTCTTGTTTCTCCTGTTTTAAAAAAAGGGAAAAATATACTGTTGCAGGGAAAACAAAGGATGAACCACAAAGACTCCTAGTGTGTGTGTGTGTGTGTGTGTGTGTGTGTGTGTGTGTGTGTGTGTGTGTGTGTTTGTTTGTTTGTTTGTTTGTGTGTGTGTGTGTGTGTGTGTGTGTTTAGGAGTGTCAAATGAAGTGCACATATTGTCTCATTTTTCTTTTTTTTTTTTACACGAAAGACAAAGAATTGAGAACACAGATTACTATCATGTTTCTGTTTTCCAGGAATACCAAAGAATAGAGAGAAGATTCACGTAGTTATTTTTTTTTTTTAAAGGGAATTACAAAGGAAGCAGAGCACAAAATCTTATCGTCTCTTGCTTTTTCTTGCGATACTTAGAGACTTTTTCACCATAACAGTGATTGGTTTTCGCAGGAAGAAGAAACGAAGAGAGTACATAATCTTCCGTGTCTGTTTTTCTTACTGCACAGCCAAGAAGTCTGTGCTAAGCTGAATAAGATGATTTGGAGATAAAAAGAATAAAATACGAAAATAGGTAGACGTAGTGAAGACATGATTGAATTAAATATCATCTGTAAGTAGCAAGAGTGAATGAAGACCAGTGTAGTGGAGATAAAGATTTAAAACACCGTCTTGAAGTAAAAGTAATAAAATCAACAACTTAGTGATGGAGTTACTGAACAGAAAATTGTCTGGAAGTAGAAAGAATAGGATAAGAAACAACGTAGTGAAAGAATTACTGAATAAAAATACGTTCGAAGTAGAAATAGTAAAATGAAGTAAAAAAACCGAAGCAATAGGAGTTAATAAAGAATCGTCTGGGGGTAGCAATAAGAAAATGCAAAAAAAAATAGGTCATGGAAGTAAAGCAGTTAAGTGTCTTGTAAATTACTGCCGTCAAACAGCCTCTGGAACTATTAATATGTAGATGAGATGCGGCCAACATGCAACCCGTGAATGCTGTGGGCTGTGTGGGTGTGAGGGGAGCTGTTGCTGTGCTGAGTGCTGTGTGTGTGTGTGTGTGTGTGTGTGTGTGTGTGTGTGTGTGTGTGTGTGTGTGTGTGTGTGTGTGAGAGAAAGAGAGAGAGAGAGAGAGAGGGGGGGGGATGGGGGAACAGGGATAGAGAAAGAAACATAAAGAGGCAGGGACAAAAGAGTGAAGAAAAGGAGACCGGAACAGTGTAGGCGATGGGTTGCGTCCCCACCCATCACCATCTCCAAACCCCCTCCCCATCCGACACTCGCACCATCCCCTCACTAGAGACCTACCCCTCACCTCACGTACCTCAACCACAATAGAAAAGCCCCCTCCCCTTCCCCTTCCTCGCGTGATGTGGGGGAGAGGGGAGTTGGGGATGGAGGGTAGGGGGTAATAGTTTGGATTCTGTTCAAGGGTTTTCCCGGTGATACTAAACTCCTTATCCCCCCTCCCCTCCACCACCATATTCCCCTGCTCCTATCCCCCCCGCCATTATAGCCCCCTTCCTACCCCTGCCTCTTCCCTCCCATCGCGTGAGGCGTACTGAGAGAACGCGGAGGTGGAAGATATCATAGTTGGAATTCTGTTCAAGGGTTCTGCCGGTGATCCTATATTCCCTGTCCCTCCTTCCTTCCCCCTCGCCTCTGCCTCTCTTCTACCCCACCCGTCACCTTTCACGCCCCTCCTCTCCCTCTTCTTTTCCCCTCCTTCCCTTCAATTCCTCTTCTTTCCTTTCCTTCCTTCCTTTCTTGTCTCCTCTCCCCTCCGCTCTTCTCCTTTCGTGCTGTATCCATGCCCTTTCCCAGTCCCCTGTTTTTCCAAGTTTCCTTCCTCCGCTTGCCTGATTGTTTTTTTTTTCTTTTTTTACCCCATCCCCTTCTCCGCGCCAAATCCTGTCCCTCTTTCTCGTTGCCCTACTCCTTCTCTTTGTCACCCACCACATTTTACCTTCCCTTCACTCCTCCTTATTCCCACCACCCACACCATACCTTCCCTTCCCTTCCCATACCTTGCACCTCACCTCCCTCCCCTACCAAACCTTATACTCGGAACCTACCCTCCCCAGCGACATCCTGTTTCTCTTTCACGTCCTTATACTACTTTCCCACATCATCGTGCTCCATTACCACATCATCTTACTCGTCTCTCACATCATACCACGTCTCCTTCCTCACTCATCTCACATTCCTCTCCTGCAATGCCAAACTTTCTCCCCAGGTCACCCCACCCAGCCAGCCACCCAGCTCCCAATTTAAGCACCCCATTTGTCAAGAAGGCCCACTGACCAGACAATCCGTCCGGCAGAAATCGCTTCCCTATGCATGCATCACAACCCTCGCCCTCCCTGTCTCCCATCACACTGCACCTTACCCCTGTGCTGTATCATCCTACCCGCCTCTCCACCTCTCTCTCTCTCTCTCTCTCTCTCTCTCTCTCACACACACACACACACACACACACACACACACACACACACACACACACACACACACACACACACACACACACACACACACACACACACACACACACACACACACACACACACACACACACACACACACACACACACACACACACACACACACACACACACACACACACACACACACACACACACACACACACACACACACACACACACACACACACACACACACACACACACACACACACACACACACACACACACACACACACACACACACACACACACACACACACACACACACACACACACACACACACACACACACACACACACACACACACACACACACACACACACACACACACACACACACACACACACACACACACACACACACACACACACACACACACACACACACACACACACTATCCAAGCATCTCATCCCTCAAGAAGGCCCACAAACCAGGCAACCATCCAACAGAACTCGTGTCCCCATGCATGAAAGACGACCCCCGCCCTGTCCTCCATCACATCTTCCCCGTCTCCCATACCATCCTATTCCTCTCTCCCCTACCACCACACCCTACCCCTCTCTCACACCACATCACACCCCTCTCCACCACATCATCCTAACCCTCTTCCACATCATCCTATCCCTCTCCCACATCCTCCTATCCCTTTCCCACATCATCCCGTAGGTTTACCTTCAGGATTTCAGGTTGATTTTAAGGCTCCATATTACTACAGGATGCTTTATTGGGAGCTTAGATGTTACACCCACGGAGTTTAGTCGATCTCTAACTCTCATGCAGTCTCTCAGGGCACAGGTAGAGAGTTTCCTTTGTGTGTGTTACCCAGTGTCTCGACAGCACTGTTTAAAGATAGAACTGTCTCACCTGCAGAATTTGCAAGAGGCCTGCCGGCCTCAGACTGACTCAGGAAGTCCACAGATGTCTCAGCACAAAACATCCCGTTGCTTATTCTTACACTCTCTCTCTTCCAGATCATCTTATCCTTCTCCCTTCCCTGTCATGTACTATCCTGTCCTTCCTCTCTCTACTCCCTTCCACCACACACTGCCTCACACCGCACCATACTCCCAATCCCACAGCACGCTTTCCCTCTCCCTCCCCTACCACCATATATATATACTATCGCTCCTCCTCTCTCACGCCATATCCTCCTCCCACCTCATCCTGCTTTCTCTCCCGCATCATTCTACACCTATCTTCATTACCAATCTTCTCTCCCATCCTCCAAAGCCACACCACAACTCATTCCTACACCGCTCTGGTCCCTCTGTCTCCTTCACCGCACTTTCCTCATCTTCACGAACTTCATCTTAAGGGAAAGCCTTGTGAACTGAAGGGGGTATACTGACGTGTGTTTCTGTCCCCTTCACTGTCAGACATATCTCCCAACCTTAATAAAATCGTTTGGTGGTAGCAAGAATGAAAGATGAAGGTAGTCCTCGGGATGAAGTGGTTAATATTCTCTTGTATATTATTCAGAATTTTCATAATATCTACATAAAGTGCATAAGTACCTTGAAAATAATGACGTGCCAGATTGAGAAATAAATTGGTAAGTTGTAGGTACTCTGTTCCCTTTAACCTGGCCTAAAATTGCCATCTCTCCCACTTAAATGCAGAAGTGTATCACGAGATTGGCACTACAGGATGCTAGTCATGAAGAAGTGCTGTGGAAAGGATGTAGAGCCGTAGTAATGTCCTTTTTCTATCTCTAACCTTCGTGAAATATGCCTGAAAATGACGGATATTTGGGCCAGGTTAATGTGAATGAACTGTAGTGGGCTTTCAGAGGTGACGAACCTCATTGTCAAAATCTCTTCTCTCTCTCTCTCTCTCTCTCTCTCTCTCTCTCTCTCTCTCTCTCCTCTCCTGTGTGTGTGTGTGTGTGTGTGTGTGTGTGTGTGTGTGTGTGTGTGTGTGTGTGTGTGTTTGAGAGCGAGAGAGAGAGAGCAAAGCGGCGGTCCGTCACGTACAGAGGGCAAATAAAACAAGGAAATATTGTCTTTGTGGACACATGTGGAGCCAGCAATATACACACCAGCTGGAGAGAGAGAGAGAGAGAGAGAAATATAGTATTCGCGGACTAGTGTGAAAGCCAGCAGTACACATACCATCAATCTCCCTACGTGTATAACTCCCGCACTGTATATATTTTTTTATTTGTTTTTTTTTTTACTTTATTTTTTTAGCTACCGAACTGATGATTTTTAGGCAACTTTGAATCCTTTTTCCCTTTTACTACAAGGGTGACATTATTTATTTTCTTTGCACTACGTCTCTATGACCTGGACTAAGATTATCTTTTATTATTATTATCCCATCTCCCTCATCCCTTCACCTTCCCTGCCTCACCCCAATCCTCCCGTCATCCCTTCACCTCCCCTGCCTCACCCCCATCCTCCTCTCACCCCAGTCACCCCCCATTACTCTCGTGGTCAGTGTTTCTTGCGTTCTCTTGCCAGGAAATATAGCAAGACCAGCAGGTCATGTTTACGAGCGCCCTGTACGCACATTCCAAGACGGAAGTGGGGGTGTGTTCATGCATCTCTCAGGCTCGTATTCTCATGAGCTTGGCAGGCTTTCTGGCAGCTCTTCTTGGGTGATTTATTGTCCCTGTTATACATGGCTTCTCACTTTTATAATCTTTATGTTTCTTTGATGAGAGGTTTTATTATCAAGCAAGAAAATGCCATCGTCCCAGAAGGTGGTGTGAATTTGCAGTTCTTCAGCGATTTATGTGGCCTACACCTTGCCATTCACCTGTATGTTATTAATTTCTTAGACATAGGATTATTACCGTGCAAAAGAGTACCAAAGTATCATATACAAAATTAAAACTGGCTAGGAAGTGGTAGCTCTCGAAAACACGGCTCTCGGACTCTGGCGGGAAAATGTTTTGGTTGTGGAACTCTAAGCGCGCATTTGCACTAACCTGACAGACCCTATACCCTTTAAATTCAGTTGATGACCAAGTGTAGTCAGATTGGAAGGTTACTTTTACTAGTAACCAAGGAGACTTATTCGCACCCAATAAATATGGCTTATCGAATTTCAGGGACCCATGATTTAGTATTCAAATTGCGGGAGTGGCTCAGTTCCACTAGGGAAAAAAAAAAAACTAAAAACCAAACAGACTCATTCCTACCACATAGCCAGAGTTCGTCAATTGTCTAGTATACATGACTTAAACAATGAAGTTGTGGGGGTGATCGGTTCCACTTAGTGAAAACAAACCAACTGTAATGGTGGAAGTGTGCTGGTGATGGAGCTGTGTAGATGATGGTCTGTGTTGGCGGTAGAGCTGTATAGGTGATGAAACTGTGCTGGTGATAGAGCTGTGGAATTGGTGGTGGAGCTGTGTTAGTGATAATGGCTATACTGGTGATAAAACTGCGTAGATGATAGAGCTGTAGAGTTAGTGATCGGGCTTTGAGACACGCCGGGTCACGTAGCCCCCGTGTCACAAGGCATCAGCTAGGTGCCTGGCGCATCCCGCAATACCAGGTGACGTGGCTGGATATTGCCCTGCGCCCGTGGCCTTTCTGGGACCTCGCTTCCTAACATACATCCTTTGTACCCACAGAATTCGGGAGGACACTTGACTGCGTGTTAGCGCGTGTATGCATGTATGAGGCTTGTACAGGTACTTTATGCTTCTAGAGAAACTTCAGTGTATATATGAAGCCCGAGTGTGAATGTATGGAGCTCGTTGTTACTGATGTTTACAAGTAGCATTGACCTCATATATGAAACCCTTGTTTGAATATATAAAGCTTTTGCTGGTGCTTTGCTCTGGGGGAAAACTTGAGGGCATGTATGAAGCCCTTGTATGCATGTGTGATGCCCCTGGTGTCACTGTATGTTACTATTGGGGTATGAAACCCAGACAATTAAAATACAAGCTGCGCAGGAAATAAGTGCATATTTAATGCTTCAGCAACTACTGTATGTTTTAGGAGAAACTTGACTGCATGACTGAAGGTCGTGTATGTATGAATGAAGTTTGTATAGCCTTTATTTATTCTTTACTGCTCCCCTGAAGCCCATGCCGCTACTGTATGTTTTAGGGTTGTGTCATCCACGTTGTGTGTTAAGATCCTGTTATTCTGGTACTAGGGGAGAGGCTGCATTATTGGAAGTGGGAAATATTCGTCATGTAGAGATGATGATGATGATGATGAAGCACTTTATAAATAAATCAGAAAATAAAATGAATCTTATTTACGCCAGAAAATTGATCTTAAGCTAGTTAGCGAATCTAGGCCAGCTCTTCAATCAGCTGTTTGGTCTCCTGCCACACGTCTGCCCAGTATTGACTGCCCTAATTCTCCCCTGGTTGTTTTCACCCCAATCCAGTTCCTTGTGTGTCCCTTCTTCCTCTGTCCTCTCGCCCTCTGCTTGTTGTTCGTGCTTGCCACTTAGACCTCATCATCGGGATGACCTGAGTATTGTGGTCCAGCTGATGTTTGAAGAATTATAAAGATGAGAGTGGGTCACAGGAGTCTTCTGTCTTTACCCTGGATGTTTCAATTCATATCAGCTTGCTTTTTGTTCCTCCCGCTTGCATGCTGTTCGTGGTATACTCATTCCACTTTAAACTTATATACAGTTTCCGTCTCTCCATCTTTAATGCTCAGTTCAGAAAGTAAATTACAACTAGAATGTGGTGCTAGTCAAGATGAAGTGTTATGAAAAGGACGTAGTGCCTAGTACGTCTTATTTTGCTGATGAGGCATGCTATGATAAACCAGAAAAAGGACGAAAGTTTGGGCCAGGTTAAGGTGAATGAATTAGGGCGCCGCCGCACCAAGGCTAGAACCAGACTTATTATTATCCGATTATCTACTTTAAGAGTAATGTTCGAATTAGTACACCTGGTTTCACTGGGTCGCATTCGAACCATAATACTTCTCACTGTTACCTGCATCATGTCTAACAGTGAGAAATAGATTGGTCCGAATGTGACCCAGTGAAACCAGGTGTTCTTATTCCAGCACTACTAACGTACACAATCGGACAATTAACGTCAGAATAAGTCTGGTTCGGGCCTTGGTGTGGCGGCGCTCTTTGACCTGCTTGTACGGTACTTCAGCCTCTTCACTGCAACAACCTCTTAAAAATCTCCTGACGCTTTTATTCTTAGGGAAGACACTTCGAATTGGAGGGTGACTGTCCTCTCCACCAATATGGGGTTCTATTCAGCAAAATAAAAGCGTTTGGTGGTAGCAGGAAAATGCGGAAAGGGTAGTCCTCGAGCTGAAGGGCTAATCCTGTTGTTTCCTTGTTTTCTGGTTGTTTTAATCCAGATTGGCTTGGTCCGTGTCACTCCCACTGCATGTCACCGCTATTCGTGCTTGCTGCGTCTAATTCATGCATTCACTTCCATTCACTATGACGTCGTTCCTCATTGCATTAGTTTTGCGATACAGTACTGAAATGGGAAATCGTCATCTCAATTTGCTTCGCGCCCATTCCCTTCCTCGAGTTGTTAAGACGCCCCAAAGGGAGTGACGGTCTTGCATAAGTGGTTATCCAGCCAACACACGTGAAGTTGCAACACTCTTATTGAACTAATTCTGTATTCTGTTTTGTTCAATAAATATTTACTAGTGTTAGATAGATAGGGTGTTAAAAAGTCATCATGTGATCGAAAAGTCTCCAGCTACCAATTAACGACTCACACCTAAATATTTAACACTTGACATTCTCTTAAATGAACACTGAAGGCCTCTCCCTCCAAAGTCGAGAGTGCAACAGGTGTCGTCCTTACCTGGCTACAATATGGCCTCTAATCCCACGTCGTTCTTTGAGCCTCCACCAGTTTATCGCATCACCAGATTATCACCCCCATTGATCAGGAGAGAATGAGCTTAGGCCACCTGGTAATTTCCACGAACGGCAAGGTGTATCTTAACGAACGCAAGGTGTGTATACGAAGGCTAGGCATTTATATCAACGAACGGGAAGTGTATACTATCAACGAACGCAAGTTGTATATACCGTTATGTATATTCCACGTACATAAAGTAATTATATCCCACGGATGGAAGGAGTATTTACCTCACGAATGCAAGGTGTAGTTTACCCTGCGAATGCCAAGTGTATTTATCCCACGAATGTCAGGTGAATTTATTCCACAAACGCAAGGTGTATCGCACGAATTCCACGAACGTGAAATGTATCACACGAACATTAGATGTATCCTAAATACACGACACGAACATTAGATGTATCCTAAATACACAATGTTTATACAACGAACGCGAGGTGTATCCAACCAAACTGATATGTAATCCCACGATCACAAGGTATCTACTTATCTATCTGTCTATTTACCTGTCTGTCCATCCCGTAGGGTCAGTGATAGGGTGTCCGGTGTAAGGAGGCGAGATGTCTCTTTACCTGTCTCTCCGTATCTATCTGTGTATCTATCCATGTCTGTCTGTTAGTCCGCCTATTATCAGTGTTCCTTCCTGTCGTCCAACCAACCTACACATCCGTCTATCCAATTGTCCATCTGGCTATGCCTCTGGAACCATGAAAGCCTCCCCGTGTAAGGAGGCGAGTCGTGAACTTCTCGTCTGTTTGTATCCATCCATCCATCCATCAATCAGTTTATCAGTATTAGTCTATGTCTGTCGTTATATAAGTCTCCCTACGTACGTACTTACCAACCTACCTACCTACCTACCTAGTGTGTCCTGCTGGTGCGATGATAGGGTGTCGAGAATAAGGTGGTGAGGTGTTGAGTAGGCGACGTAGCGGAAGTAATTGGTGTCGTTCCTCTCTTCGTCAGGCTCAGGTGTCTATTTCCCACCACGACCATCCTCCCTACCTACCCCATAGACACTCTCTCTCTCTCTCTCTCTCTCTCTCTCTCTCTCTCTCTCTCTCTCTCTCTCTCACACACACACACACACACACACACACACACACACACACACACCTTTACCTGCGCATCTCACACCTCATTTACACACCTCGCTCTCACCTCACCCGCAACACAGGTGAGACGAAAGGAACACCATCATCACACGCACGATATTACCTTTGTTTCCGCAGGGCCAGGTAGCGATGGAGGCAATTGTGTGTGTGTGTATGTGTGTGTGTGTGTGTGTGTGTGTGTGTGTGTGTGTGTGTGTGTGTGTGTGTGAGAGAGAGAGAGAGAGAGAGAGAGAGAGATTTTTTATTGGATGATTTTTGTGTATTTCGTGTGCGCATGTATTTGAGTGAATTTTTGCATTTGTGTGTGTGTGTGTGTGTGTGTGTGTGTGTGTGTGTGTGTGTGTGTGTGTGTGGTGAGTGAACGTGTGTTTGTGTGTGGCTCTGCGTATGGAACTTGACTCCTGACGAAGCTAATATTCCGTAAAAGATAATGGTCAGACATTTAGTGGAAGAGTAAATAAGGAGAACGTGTGTGTGTATGTGTGTGTGTGTGTGTGTGTGTGTGTGTGTGTGTGTGTGTGTGTGTGTGTGTGTGTGTGTGTGTGTGTGTGTGTGTGTGTGTGTTTGCGCGCGCACCCATCCATCTATCCATCATCCAAACCTCTACCCATTATCTCCAGCGGTCTTCATGATATTATAAAGAACAGTGACTGAACTTTTTAATATTCCTCCCACGTCCATTAGCTTTACATTTAACAGAGTTCCTAGAGGAAGCGTGTAACAGGATGGATTTACAGTTTATAGGCCTGTGTTTGGAGAAAGCTTATGACAGAATAGATAGGCAAGGTATGTGGAAGGTATTAAGAATATATGGAGTGGAGGGGAAATTGTTGAGTGCTGTGAAGAGTATGTACGAGGGAGCTAGGGCTACGGTGCGAGTGGATGGTGAGCTGAGTGAGTTCTTTGATCTCAATGTGGGACTGAAACAGGGGTGTGTAATGTCTCCATGGCTGTTTAATATATATATGGATGGGGTTGTAAAGGAGGTGCAAGGTAGGGCAGTGGATGTGGGGGGTGGCCCTAATGAATGAGGGTGAGATTTGGAAGCTTCCGATGTTGCTGTTTGCTGATGATACAGTATTGTTGAGTGAAGATGAATGGGAGTTGCAAGGTTTGGTGAATGAATTTGGGACAGTGTGTAGGAGGAGCAAGCTGAAAGTTAATGTAAACAAAAGTAAAGTTATGGTGTTTGAGAGGAATGAAGTCACAGAGTGTGCAGTGAGGTTGGATGGTGAGGATATGGAGAATGTGAGTGCATTCAAGTACTTGGGTAGTGTGATGAGTAAGGATGGAACTTTGGGGGATGAAGTAAATGAAAGGGTACAGCAGGGAAGGAAGGTTGTTGGTACACTGAAAGCAGTGATGAGAAATAGGGAGGTGAGTATGGAAGTTAAGAAGTCACTGCATGATGGTATTGTGATCCCTACCCTGACGTATGGAAGCGAGGCGTGGACCTTGCAAGAAGGGAACAAGTCAAGAGTGAGAGCAGTTGAAATGAGTTACTTGAGGGGAGCATGTGGAGTGACGTGGAGGGACAGGTTGACGAATGAAGAAGTGAAGGAACGTTGTGGGGTAGATGTGGATGTGGTTGAAAAGATTAGGAGAAATACACTGAGGTGGTTTGGACATGTGGAGAGGATGGAGAATGAAAGACTGACTAAGAGGGTGTATGTAGGTGAGGTGGAGGGAGGGAGAGGGAGGGGTAGACCGAGGATGAGGTGGAGGGATGGAGTTGAGAGGTATATGAGGGAGGGGGGGGTGAGTTGGGGGGAGGGGAGTCAAATGGTGGGTGACAGAGTGACCTGGAGGCGTTTTGTCTGCGGCCACCCTTTGCGGGATTAGGGCGTCGGGCTATAGATAGAGATAGATAGATAGTTTTGCTGTTTTTATTCATGCTACTGTATAGTGTGTATGAGATGTGTATTTCGTATGGTGTGTATTTCGTATGGTGTATTTCTTACGGTGTATTTCTTATGGTGTACTTCGTATGGTGTGTATTTCTTATGTTGTATTTTTTATGTATTTCTTATTTGGCCTCTTGGGAGTTGTATTTAGATATTTTTATTTGTTTGATGTAATGTTTCGTTTTTATTTGTGTGTGTATATATTTCTTGTTTTACCTTTTTGTGTTCTCTATGCTGTTATTTGTGTTTATTTTCATATTGGAGAATTTTTTATTATTGGTATATGAGGTTGTGTGCTTTATGGACTTGTATTTTGGGTTTACTTTTGTTTTCTGTTTCATTCAGTGTTGTAGTGTGTTTTCTAAGAGAGTGTGTAGGCTGTGTTTTATTATAGTATTGTGTGTATGTCCTGTTTTGGTTGATGTTTTTCTGGTTTGTGTTCAAGTGACATGATTTCTGTTTGTATTTATACTTTCTGACGAGATTATTATTATTATTATTATTATTATTATTATTATTGCGTTTGTTGATATTCTTAGTTGCTTTTTAGTGTATTGTTTATCTTTACATGGGGGAGTGTCTTTGGGTAGCGGCCCTGTCCAATGTCCATCTGTGGTTCAGTAAATCTTTTTGGATACGAGGTGCTTGACTCCCGTAGATTTTAATGTCGCTCAGTAAAGTATTTGGGAAACGAGGCGCTTCACTCCCGTAGGTTTTCGTTACTTGTAAAGTCCCATATGAAGGTCCCGAAACTTCCGCATCTCTCCAGTACCTTGCATGTACTGTGTTATGTACTTATTTGTAATTATTTGTTTTCCATATGTACACTCTTATTTAGATTCTTGTTTTGCTGTTTGAGCATATATATAATGTTTTTTTAGATTCTTGTTTTCTGTTTGAGCTTTTTTGTTTTTACTGTTCTTGAGTTTGTATTTTTTGTAGGTTCTCGTTTTCTGTTTGAGCGTATTTTTTTATTTGTAAATTCTTGTTTTTCATTTGAGCGTATTTTTGGCTATTTGCAGGTTTTTGTTTTCCCTTTCAGCGTTTTTTTTTTTTTTGGGGGGGGGATTCTTGTTTTCTGTTTAGGCGTATTTATTGCTTATTTGTAGATTGTTGTTTTCTTCGGGTTTTTTTTTTTTCGGTTGATTCTTGTTTTCTGTTGAAGCGTATTTTTTGTTATTTGTAGATTCCTGTTTTCTGTTTGAGTGTGTTTCTTTGTTTATATTTGTTTGTTGCCTTCTGGTTGTTTATATTTGTGTTTTAGTTTACATATTTTTGTGTTATTCTGTTATTTATTTTTGTTATTTTTTGTTCATTTCGTTTGTTCTTGTTCATTATGTTCCTAGAGTATGATAGTTTTTTTTTTTTTTTACTGTATAGTTTTGTATTTTCGGTTTCAGTCAAGGTTTTCTTGTTAGTTATTTACACACACACACACACACACACACACACACACACACACACACACACACACACACACACACACAGAAACTATCCTTTACTAGCGTGTAATCTGTCTACGCCAAGTTTAACCCTGTTGGTAGCGATATTTTTCCACCAATTATACTCCCCTAATGACATAGCCGAGGTCGCCTGTAATTGGCTTCCTCTCTTAATCTTCCTGGCTTCCGTCGTCTTCTGCCTTAGTTTCATTAATCTTTTCAGAACGATGGTGCCCTTTTTTTCCTTTTCATTTTTCAAGTTCTGGCTATCTCTGGACGATTAAATTAAATTCCAACATGACTTTTCTGTTCAGAGATGTTAAAAATAAGTCATTCAGCCCTGATACTACGATTATTATTTTTTTTAGCAACCTTTAGACAGTTGTGGTTAGCTCAGGAATGACCTTGTAGTGAAGAGGTTAAGAATCTAACATCCTTCTTCACCAGATGTGTAGATCAGATGATTATTTCCCTTTTAAACATTCATGGATATTTTCGTACGCTACATAAACGGTGATTGCCAGTTCCAGATATTTTATGTTATTTTTCTTCCTTTTCTTTTCAGGGTAGGCAGCTCAGGGTTATTGTGTTCCTCAGCCACCTCATTTGGAGTGACTCTTGGCATCCTGGTCCACAGTTAAGGTAAATGGTGCTCAGTATTTTCTTTGAACGTGGGATTCTATGTATAATGCATCTTAACTAATTGTCTAACTGCAAGGTCCAGTATATTTTTACTCGCAGCCACAGCTTTGGCATCCTGTTCGTAACTGATAGACTATAATGTTGCCTTGTATTCTCTGATGTATGGATGGGTGTTGATATGTGTCTGTTAATTGATTTCGTGGAGGAGCATAACTACGTAGGTGCAGGGATAGAAGTAAATGTGTGAAAGAAATGGAGAGTAAAGTGAATGTGCAGGGACAGAGGTAAATGTGAAAAGAAAATGGCGAGTAAAGTGAATGAAGTTAGTTGGGAAGCAATGGGATGAGTGCTATAAAACCCTTGATTTGGAACAGAGGATTGATTACAGAGACTACAAGGGGAACTTATACCAGCGTAATAATGTCCTCCTTAAGGAGTGAGTGTGACTATTTTTAAGGCATGGTTAAAAATCAAGAGAGAAAGTACTAGACACAAGGCTGTTGTACACTCGCTCCAGAAAGTACCGGTGCAGACTATGTGTTAAATATTATGACACACGGAACAAAGGAAACTGTAAATTGCGGTTCTGTCCTCCCACACGCAGGCATCTCTGACGATAAATGACTGCTATATCAGATACCTCTTGTGTCCTTCATGATGAGTAGGGAATGGCCGTAGATGTTATAATATATACAGGTATTAACGGGCTATCATTGCCACATGGTCGAATCATTCCGGATGACATCGGACCCACAGTGCACCGATACTTTCTGGAGTGAGTGTACGTGGGTTGCATCTGTTGGGTGAGAAAGTAGAAAGAATTTGTTAAAGCAGTCGAGTAAAGAAATCTGTAGTGAAAGAGTAGAATAATATATGATGTTCAGGTTACATAGAGATAATGGACGTAATTAGATTGACGCTATGGATAGGCTATATAGATGTGTTAGGGGATAGAAGGTGTGGAAAGTCAGTTAGAAGGTGGATGATAAGCGAATGTGTGAGTATGCGAGGAGTGGAAGTTGATGAAGTGACAAACTGTCGAATGCTAGATGGTGGATGATGTACTATCATGATCCAAAGTTTCTTTACCCCCCTGAGTGGAAGAAGGTCGAAGCCAAGGTTGTAGCAAGACCAGATGATCGGACACTGCCAGTATACAAGACTAATAATGGTTCATGATACTGTGATTCATAAATATGCTCGTGTGATTCATCCGAGTGATTCTTATTATCCTAAGCTTCAGGTTAGTGAACCCCTCCATCATGAACTGGCCTGTGTTCGGTGGGCCGTCATTTCTTCAACCTTGGCTTCGACCTTCCTCCACTCAAGGGGGGTAAAGAAACTTTGAATCGTGATAGTACGTGTTGGAGTAAAAGTGATATTATTATTGTTATTACTCACCCATTTTTGTCTGTTTGTTTATGCACACGATATCTCCAAAAGTTCTCAATGAATTTCAATGAAATTTTGTAGAAGGGTGGGCTATGGGCCAAGAAAGAATTGGTTAAATTTTGGGGAGGATCTGGATCCAGATCCTGAGTATCCTGCACGATATCTCCAAAAGTTCTTGAAAATTTTCATTAAAAATGTGTGGAAGAGTGGGCCATGGGTCGTGGAACAATTGGTTAAATTTTGGTGCGGATCCGGATCCTGTGTAGGCTATTCCACACAGTATCTCCACGGATCTGGATCCGGGTCCTTTTTGATGGCATTGGCGAAGGTATGTGGTGTGTGTGCTTTCTTCCTCCTCCTCCTCCTCCTCCTCCTCCTCCTCCTCCTCTTCTTCTTTTTCTTCTTCTTCTTCTTATTATTATTATTATTATTATTATTATTATTATAATTATTATTATTATTATTATTATTATTATTATTTTTAATTACTACTACTACTACTACTACTACTACTACTACTACTACTACTACTACTACTACTACTACCACCACCACCACCACTACTACTGCTACTGTTACTACTAATACTACTACTTCTATTACTACTACTACTACTATTACTACTACTACTACTACTATTACTACTACTACTATTACTACTACTACTACTACTACTATTACTACTACTACTACTACTACTATTACTACTACTACTACTACTATTACTACTACTACTACTACTATTACTACTACTACTACTATTACTACTACTACTACTACTACTACTACTACTACTACTTTTATTATTATTATTATTATTATTATTATTATTATTATTATTAATTACTACTACTACTACTACTACTACTACCACCACCACCACCACCACCACCACCACCACCATTACTACTACTATTACTACTACTACTACTACTTCTATTACTACTACTAATACTACTACTACTACTACTACTACTACTACTGCTACTATTACTACTACTGCTACTATTACTACTACTACTACTACTATTACTACTACTACTATTACTACTACTACTATCGGTATATCGGTCGCATCCACAACCCACTGATATTTCCAGTCGTAGAGGATGAGAGATTCTGGGCGTTTGGTTCTGCGGGGCTGGCCAGACGTTCCCGGCATAAAACACACTCATTAGGGCGCTTCTGGCTCGCATTGAGGTGCCGTGCGGCCTTTGATGTCCCTACCCGCCATAACGGACGCAACAACGGCTCCCTCCACGCTCCAACGGTCAAAAATTCAATCCACCCGGTATCGTTCGCAAAAGTTTGGTCCTTTGTGTTGTGGAACTTGTGGTCTGATTTTGTGTGGGGGTTTGCTAATGACTTTTTCCTGCTTTTGAGGTGATAATTTGAGTATTTGTGATGTCTGTTTTGACTGTGTTTTTTCTGTTCCAGTGGGCAAGATTCAATCCAACTAGCGTCGTTCCAAGAAGTTTGGGTGATTGTTCTGTGGTCGGATAAGCGTAGGATGTGTTATTGAGTTTTACCTGCTTGTGAGGTGATAATGTGTGTTTATGGTGTCCGTTTTGTTTGTCATCTTTCTCTGGCTCTGACGGACAGAATTTCAGACTGCAGCCAATGTCGTTCGCAGAAGTGTGGACGTTTGTGTTTTGCTTTGATTTTTGTGGCGGTTATTTACTGATTTTCCGTGCTGCGGTAATATTATAAATTCTTGTGGTGGTTTCCTTTGAGTGTGGTGTTTCTCAGGTTCCAGTGGGTAATATTTCAAACTGCTACCATTGTCGTTTGCAGAGTGTGGGCATTTGTGTTTTGATCTGATTTGCATGGAGTTTCTCGTGCTTGTGTTGTAATTATGTGAATGTTTGTAGGGGCTTGTTTTGAATTTGATCTTTCTGATGCCCCAGCGGGCGAAATATTAAACCAGCTAGCGTCCTTTGTCAGTATGGGTGTTTGTGTTGTGTTTTGATTGCGTGTTATGTGTTATCGGGTGTTTTATGCCATTAAGATAAAGTTGGGGGACGGGGGAGGTTGCCTATATCCCCCTCTTCCTCTTCTTAGTTTCTTCTGAGTTAAATATTCCTAATAGTCCTAAGTAGATATATGGAATAGTAGGCGAACTTTTGTCGGTGGCTGTAAAAATGCAAGTGTGTCTGTTGTGGTTTGTTTTGCCTGTTTGTTGTTTTTGTCTTTAACGTGCAGAATCAACGTCGGTGTCTTCATCTACAGTAGCGCCGTTCATAAAAGTGTGTGTGTGTGTGTGTGTGTGTGTGTGTGTGTGTGTGTGTGGAGAATGGTATGTTCCTGGGCGTCCCTGTGTTCGGTATGGTAGATACATACGGAATTTCTGTACATAGCCATCTTTATCTTATTCGTACTCGTATGGGCAAAATTTTCAAACTCCAAGTGACCTCATTCGCAAAAGCAGCAGGGTTTGTGTTCTGATTTCTTCTGATTGTTTAAATTTTTACTGTTCGTGGGTTGAAAATGCGAGCGCCTCTGTGTTGTGGATTCCGAACGTGCTTTAAGCGGAAAATGGTTATCAGCGTCATTCTCACGCTCCAGTAGGTAAAACTCCAAACTCCACCCAGCGTCGTCTGTGCAAGTGTGTGTGTGTGTGTGTGTGTGTGTGTGTGTGTGTGTGTGTGTGTGTGTGTGTTTTGGGTTTTTATGTAGGTGAGGTAAAAATGTGGGTATGTTGTTTTTTTTATAGTGCGAGTGGTTTGCGTATGTCTTTTCTATGCAGGGAGTTGCGGTGGTTCGATCGATAGCGTACTCGTCTTTGGATCGCTGTGCCCAGAGTCTTAGGTTCAAATCCAAGCAGAGACGGACATTTAAAGTAGGTGCTGGTAGTATGTCCTTTCATGTGCTTACTTACATTCCCACCCCGTTCGTTCTACCAGGCTCTTACACATACATAGCTATTACAACAATAAAACTTAAGCATGAATCACTACCGACAAACACCCCTTCCCGGTTCATACTTTTCCAGCATGGGGACGGGTTAATTTGGCTGTCAGTCTCCCTCCAAGATGATCCAATTCTACATTGGACCGAAGATGGACTCAAATTGATATAGAGTTTACATGTACAGTTTCTCTCTCTCTCTCTCTCTCTCTCTCTCTCTCTCTCTCTCTCTCTCTCTCCCCATTAGGTAACATTCCCAAATTCTAACCAGTACCATCTGTGAGAACGCGGGTTTGTTCTTCGGGGCGGGGATGGGTATTGTTTTCACTTGGTTTGAATGTTAGTTTGTTTGTCTGTCTGTCTGCCTGTCTGTCTGTCTGTCTGTCTGTCTGCCTGCCTGTTAACAACTTTACGCGGAAACTACTGGTTCGATTTTGACTAAAATTACAGGAATGATGGGCTTGGGCCAATTTGGGCCAAGGCCTAGGCTGTAGGCCCAAAAAACGTAAATTTGTCAAATCGACATGAAACCAAAACCTATATGTGCATGTTTCAAATCTGCATCCTATAACATGCCTCACTGCATCATGGGGGTCACCCCCCAGTTAGCGGTAGGGGGGAGGGGGCAGTGACAGGTGGGTCGGGCCTAAAATTTCAGATGGGTATAAAATCGTCAATTTTCACCCAATTTACTCCAAATTTCAAATGAGACATCTTTGACAAGATATCTTGTGTTTATGCGTCGGCACCATAATGTTTGCCGGGGACGGGTTTGCTGTGCCTTGGCACCGCTTCATGTTTGTGTCTTGATATCAAAGAATGGAAGTTGTACAGGTGGAAGAATTGTACCCACATCGTATACCGGTAATTAATATTATTATTATTATTATTTTCTTTGCACCGTTTCTTCTTAGATCTTGATGATATACAGGATGGTATTCTAGGGTAACCCACGTACCTGTGTCAAATAAAAATGACCCTGCCCTAGTTTTGAATGTCATATACTCATTTTTGGTGCAAAAATTGCATATTTGATTTGAAATATCTCGGAAACTAATCGAGAAACATGTAAGTTTTCTGAGAATTTTGGTCCAATATTTTGCCGTGTAGCCAAGTGGAAAGCACCGAATTCAAACCTGCTCAGTGTTTTTTTTTTTTTTTTTTCGCACGTTTTAGAGAAAACCGCAAAAGCTGTAAAGCTATAACTTTACAGAAATATAAAAGTGGTCTCCCTTATATAAAACGAATATGGTTACAGTTAAGCATACAGTTAGCCAGTTGTTGAGACAAATGTAAAATGTACCCATGTGTTCTTCCACACCTTTGTCTTCAGATCATGTTGATATTACACAACAAGCTACCTTAGGTTAATCTCAGTACATGTTCCAAATATGAATGACCTTGAACTACTTTTCAAGGTCATAGACTTGTTTATGATGCCAAAATTTTATTATACCATAAATTGTTATGGCGAAGTTTCCATATTGTGGCAGCACAATAAGTGAATAGGTAACTGGTTATTATTATTTTTATCATTATGGTGGTGGTAATGATGATGATTAGTAGTAGTAGTATTAGTAGCAGTAGTAGTAGTAGTAGCATTTGCTCTAATGATTATGGTGATGATGATGATGATGGTGATGATGATGAGAGATGCATCGATTTCAGTTCGACATCGCACCTGGAAGAGAGTCAAGAGTCAGGCCGTTTATATTTTGTCTCCCAAATAGACTTCTTTTAAAGGCTAATTCTGGCCTTTGTGTTAGTGCTTGCTTTGCGTGTTGGCTTCCTGTGTGTTTCACGTGCTATGTCTGCGTTAAGTATGTGGGTCGGCCGTGATGTGTGTGGGGTATGTGAAGGTGAGCAACAAAGAGCAGGGTGCTGAGGCTCTTGATAAAGGAAGCCATTTAAGAGGTTTTATGACGGGATGTTAACATACTAATCTCGTCCGTTTTTTCTATTTATCTTTTTATCTTTATCGCGGATCTACAGGTATATGTGTGTCTAGCCATCCGTCTGTGTATAATGATAGTTTGGCTACTACCCATATAATTATATATGGTTCAATTCTTCTGATAAGCATATGTACATTTTGTATGTGGGCGTACTGTTATAGGTAAAAAAAAAACGATATTATACACACACACACACACACACACACACACACACACACACACACATATATATATATATATATATATATATATATATATATATATATATATATATATATATATATATATATATATATATATATATATATATATATATATATATATATATATATATATATATATGTGTGTGTGTGTGTGTGTGTGTGTGTGTGTGTGTGTACACGGTATATACCTGTACAAATAATTAATCACAGTATAACTAAACACCGACGAGGCAAATCCATTTACTGTGCTACGTTGTTTGCCAGGCAATAAATCAACGCTTAATGACCTAGTAACTCTGTCGGTCCCACCGGATACAGCCCAAGAGGGTCGAGAGTTCAAGAGATGTTGCCACAAGTGAGTCTGCCTGGTCACTCATGCCTTAAATGTTTGGACTGTAACCTAGCCTGGAGTTATACGCTCCTGATTGAGCAGTACAGGACTGGATGATGACAAGCTGTACGCGATTATTTATAAATTAGTTAAAAATCGTTATGTAAACAAAGTCGTAAGTACGCAAGCCAGTTAACCGTTTGTGTACCAAGTTGTCGTATCCTATACCATTTAATCCATTAAAACGGATGACGTAATTATATATCATTCATGCTGCCACATGACGGGTTGATCTGTTTGGGAGAGCCTAAACCCCTCCAGTTCGATAATTCTCTTAAGCTTAATGAAATCATGTAAAGGTAGCAAGACAGTATGTAAAACACAGTACGACATCAGACTGAAGAGGCAGCACACACACACACACACACACACACACACACACACACACACACACACACACACACACACACACACACACACACATTATAAAACCGTTCGTGTGTGTGTGCTCACTTTGCCAAAGCATCGTCGTCCAAAATAGAGATGGATATTGGATTCAACCACACTTGGATTCAATCACACGTGGATTCACCCACACCAGGAATCTCGCACACCCACACACACACCCATGAACTTTTATGAGTGACAGTACTAGAATGTAGTTTCTGAAATAGCTGGTTATTTTCACCAGTACTGTTATGGCTTCACAGATATTCAGTACGTCTTGCAGGTACAAAGAAAACTGAGGGACACTACGATATATATAAAAAAAAAAAGACTACTGAGAGGTGAATAAAAGACTACCGAGAGGTGAAATGGTTGCAAGGGAATAAAGTAACAAGCAAAAGACGTCAGAGGGCGTATTAAACCAACTTTTTCAGTAGAGATGGGAAACTGAGTTGGGAAAAAAATTGAAAGAGTGAATCACCATTACCACCACCACTTCAAAAGCCGTCATCATCATGGTCACTTTAAAGGTCATGGTCATCATCATCATCATCATCATCATCATTACTTCCATTACCAGAATTCTCAGTTTGACCTTATTCATCACCATCATCATTAACGCAAGCTCTTAGCACCTTATATCCCATCGTTATTAGATTATGAAGATGAAGAGGGTTTAGAAACAGGAACACGAAAAGAGAAAAACAGAAAATTGAAAAAAATATATGGCTTTTACTTTATTTTTTAAGGTTAGGGGTGGGAAAGAGAGCGGGTGTGAGCTTTAGAGGAGCTTACAAGAGCTTTACAATAGAACTGTAGAACGTGTATTATACAGGGAAGCTCGTTTTTATTTCATTATTGCTGCCCTAGGATGATTTTATTCTGATTAGGGAGACTGTTAGTAAGAGAGTGACTGTTAGTAAGGACAGACTTATAAAGGGAGAGACTAGTAAAGGTGACTGTTAGTAATGGAGAGACTGTTAGTAAGGGAGAGATTGATAGTAAGGGAGAGACTGTTAGAAAGGGAGAGACTTAGTAAAGGGGGATGTAAGCTTTTCTCATTAACCTCTTCAGTACGGTGACCTCTTGTTTTTCTTGTCACTGCTAGACGTTACTAATTTATTTATTTATATATTTATTTATTGCACCTAGTGTTTGAGATACAATAGACGACTTATGTATGTAAGCTTAGTTTTACACACACACACACACACACACACACACACACACACACACACACACACACACACACACACACAAGCAGGAAGTACACAAAAATTTCTCTCTCTCTCTCTCTCTCTCCCTCTCTCTCTCAATCTGGCTCTGCAGGTAATATCAGAACGACTATCTCAATAAACGGAGGAGTAAAGTGGCATATCTTATAGGCAAGAGAGGAAGGGGAAAGGATTTTGTGTTATTGGAAAGCTAAAAGAATCTTGGAAAAATATTGATAACTTTATTTTTTTTTATTTTCATTTTATTTTTATTTTTTTTGCCTATTGAAACGTTTTATGTATATATTTTAAACTGTATTTCCTGGAAGACTTTTATAATTATTGTCTGATTTGCTTTCTGAGACCTTTTTTTGGATTTTTAAAAAATATCTTTCAGTCCTTTTTTTTTTTTTTTTTTTTTACTTACACCTCTAGATTTTTTTTTTTTTTTACATTTTCACTTACACCTCTAGATTTTTTTTTTTTTTTACATTTTCACTTACACCTCTAGATTTTTTTTTTTTACATTTTCACTTACACCTCTAGATTTTTTTTTTTTACATTTTCACTTACACCTCTAGATTTTTTTTTTTTTTTTTTTAGGTTTTACAAGAATTTTAGATTTTTTGCTTAAGGAGTTTTTCTTTTTACTTTCTTAAAAATTTTCTTTCTTATTTAAAATGTCGGTCTGTTTTTTAGTCTTTTCATTTTACTTATCTTTACCCCTTTGAGTTTTTTTTTTTTTCATCGCTTTTTATTTAGTTTTAACTCTTGTTTGTCTTATAATGCTTTCCGACTTTCTGTTTTTGATACTTCAAAAACACTTTACCCCCTTTTACTTTATATTTTTTGACTTTCCATCCTTTTTTTTTTTTCTTTCTTTCTTTTTTTTTAAACTCTGTTTCGCCTTTTAATGCTTTCCGACTTTCTGGCCTCTGCTCTGGCCTCGTCACGGATTTTCCCGAGGGGTGGAGACGTCAGATGCTGGGATGGATCTGGTCGGTGAAGGGATGGTAATGCCCCTGTTGGTTGGCAGTAATGAGCGTGGGTGCTGACAGGGGCTGGCCTCGTCATTACAGGCGGATGCGAGATTATTGGCCACAAGGGAAGCGGTCTGGGACATTCTGAAAATTGTTCTTCGCTGTCGATTTTCCTTTTTTTATTAGTTTACTTGATACATTTTTTTACTTGACCTTTTTTTCCTGTTTAGACACTGTTACTTCATTAAAAAGTCTTCACCATTTTATATTCAGACTTTTTTTCCATGAAAATTTTAACCTTCTTAAAACTTTCTCTGTACTTTTTAATTTTTTTTACCTCCAATTTGGGACTTGTGCATTTTGGTGACTTGGATTCTTGGTACCATTCCTTGTATATGGTGTGGCCTTGAGGGGGAGGGACGGAATGTGTTATGGTGAGTGAGAAGGGATGTGTTGTGGTGTGATTGATGAAGAGATGATAATGCCCTCTGGTGGTAGTTGGCTGTAATAAGTGTGGCTGTTGACACTCCTGGACAACAGCATTACAAGGTCCATAGCAGCCAGCACGACATGAAATTATACAGTAGTTCACATGGGAGGTTTTCTGAAATTGGATTTTTTTTTTGTCATTTATATACTTGCGGTTTCTTGCAGTGGCCTTATTTACTTTATATGTTGCTTGTTTTTGTTTGATTTTTCTGCGTTAATTTTGAGTTTTTCTAATTGTACATTTCTTTTTGCCTTTTCATTGTGGGTTGCTGCTTTATTATTTTTGTTTACTGTTTCCTATCTTGCTTCCACTGTGGGTCTGTAGATATTTGCCCCGAGGGATTGAGGTCAGTTGTCGTGGTGTGAGCAACGAAATAGTGGCAATGCGTTGTTATGGTAGTTGGCAGTAGAGAATGTGGGTGTTGACAGTGGTTGGTACAGCCTATCTTACTTGAGTTTGTGTCTTACTTTACTTTTCTTTATCTTTAAACTTTCTGAATGCCATTTGAGAAACGTGCATTTGTCTATTTATTCTTTTATTTTTCTGGGCTTTTTTTTTTAAATAGTACTTTCCTTTTTTCAGAGCTGTTTATGTTTTCTTTCGTAGTTACTTAGTTTTAAAGACTTTTCCTCTCCTTATGGAGTTTTTTTTTTTCTACTTTTGGTCAGAAATTATTTGTACCGTTTTTCTTGCCTCAACACTGGTCTTGTTAGGGATTTACCCCGTGAGACGTGATGCGTTGTGCAACCACCTACCCCAGCCCTCGCTGTTCCTCAGTATATATATATATATATATATATATATATATATATATATATATATATATATATATATACAAGTGTATATGTACTTTATGCAAAAATGAATGAAGGGAAAGGTTAAAAGCCTTCAGAACGTTGATTTTCCAAGAAAAGGTAAACAATTGAGAGAGAAATTCAAGATTCGTTCATTTCGAGATGACTATACTGTATACATTGCCGCTACCTTCTCACTCCCCAAATCCTCCCCTTATATATGCCCCCTCCCTCGCCTGTCACTGTACTTACCTACCGTCCCAAAATTTTCCTCTCCAGATCCTTGCCTTATATCCCTTCTCCCTCAGCCCTGTCATTCTACCTATCGTATCTGCCTGCCTACCTTCCCAGAATCTCGCTGCCCCCGGTCCTACCTCATCACCTCCTTCCTCAGTCATTTCCTTATTGCCCGTATTTTTACTCCTTAATATCTCCCTCCCCCATCCCACCCTTCAGTCTGCCACCCGTCTTCCCCACTCCCTTTCCTTTCCCTTCCCAATTCTCTCCCCTTCCCCTTCATCTCATCCCTTTTGCTGACCCCGGAGTCTCTTCAGTCCTCCCTACGCAGTCATTCTTTCCCCTCATACTTCCATCCCTCACTCCTCCCACCCCGATAATTTCCCTACTTCCCTTCCATAACACCTCTTCTTCGTTTACTCCCCACCCTAAAATCTCTTCTTCCCTCTTTCACCTCACAGCCACTCCCCCGCCTTCCCCAATAATTCCCATATTCCCCAATGTCTCCCCTCCCCTCCCCTCTCCTGCCCCCAATTTTAACTCTGTGCCTCCCGCTGCTCTAATTCCCTCTTCTTCCCCAGCCTCTCTTGCTTTACCTCCCCACCCACCCCAGTTCCACCCTTATATTCTCCCTATCCCTCTCCTCCAGTCCTTCCCACGCCTACTCACACAATCCAGAACCACCGTCCTTCACTTCCCACTATCTTTCCCTTCTTGGAAAAAAAAAAAAAGTTTTCCTTCCAGCCTCATACCTTTACCTTTTCTCCTCATACTCCCACTCACCCCAGTCCTCCTTCACCCCTCCCCATCCCCCTCCTCTCCGCCACCACTCCCCTCCCCCTTCCTGCCGTTTGGCCTTCTCATATCCTCTTACCCCAGGAGACGTGTAACTCTCCCTCCATCCCATTCCCCATCCTCCCCAATCATTCCCGTATGTCCACTCCATCCCACTTCCTATTATCTTCCTCTCCCCCAACCCCCCCAGTCCTGCCACTCACCTTCTCACTCACCATCCGTCCCTCACCCTCCTCCCCGCCAGTTCCTTTCTCTCTACCAACCCCTGTCATCCCCTCGTACTTCCAACTACCTCCATCATTCTTCCTCTTCTCAGTACCCCCCTCTAACCCCAACCCGTCAGTCTGTCTCTTACCGTCCCATCCCCAGCCTTCCTCCTCTCTACCACATCCATCCTCCCCAGAATTCTCGCCGCCCTCTTCTAATCTCTACCCTCCCCATCCTACAACCTTCCTTCCTCCCCAGTTATTCCCCTGTTGCCCCACCATCACCACTCCCCATTATCTCCCATACCTTCATTCATTGCTGCACTGCCGTCTTTCACCCCATCCCTCCCAGTCCTTCCTACATTGCCCTTTCCCTCATCCCTGACACTTTACCTACCCCCTCCCCAAAGTCCCCCTTCCCCCTTCCCCACCCACAGTCCCAACTCTCTCCCCACTCCCCTCCACCTTCTCCCCGTTCCTTCCCACCCTGCCGTCTGCCCGTCTCTTATCCTGCCACCCCAGGGGACATGTAACTCTCTCCCTCCATGCCAGACCTCGCTATATCTCACTCTTTCTCCTACACACTGACTTATTTTTATGTTTTATGCACCGCAACCTATCTCTCGTCTTCCTCAGGCAGGAAAAGGTTATGATGATGATGATTCATTGCTAATCATATGCAGTATATATATATATATATATATATAGTGGTAGGTGGGGTGCTCACCATCCACTCACTCGATGTAGTGCTGCTCTCGGGTGTCTGCCCTTTCCTCTTCTCCATCCTTCTTTTTCTTCCATCCTCTTCTGTCTTTCTTTCCTCGCCCTTCTGCCTACTGGTGACTTTACACTCACGCTTCTGTCTTGCTTTCCTTCATTCTTTCCTCTTCCTTCTGCCTGTGGGTGACTCTACACTGAGTGACAAGCCAAATGGTTTCCTGTACACCAGGAAACCATTTACTACGCTGGGTGGTAACCATATATCCTAATTTTGGCGCTTGGTGGTTTAGTGGGTAATTACGGCGATCCAAGCGGATTGAGCCATCGAAGGGATGGTTGGGGTTTATTGCTCACGTAATGCCACTCAGGGATGAGTGAGGCAGGTCACTCTTATCTTAAATGTCAGGAGCAACTTGCCTAGCCCCGGGCTCCTACGCTTCGTATGGGGCAACGTAGGATTGGATGATCAATGTGTGTGTGTCTGTATATATATATATATATATATATATATATATATATATATATATATATATATATATAATTTATTTTTTGTTTATTTATTTATTTATTTATATAAAATCGTTGATAAGCCTGCAAAGCATGTGTTCCTGCTGTTATTCTTTATGCATTTGATTTTATGATAATCCTGCAGAAACTTTAATGTTTTTTACACGATTTTATCGTGCTGAGTTTTGAGGAATTTGTTTAAGCATTTCTCTCGTACTATACTACTCTAACTATCTTACTCCAACTTCACACTAACTTATTTTTCCGCTGGGTGCCTCGCACATTTTTACTCACAGTAACTAATTTTTCTTCCCCTGTGAATCATTCTCTCATTCACTTTTTCTTGTGTGAATTTAAATTTATGGTAATGCTAAAGATTTTTCCTCCCCTTATATGTATTTGAATCATGTTGTAAATGGATGCAGTAACGATAAGGCAGTGTAGGATTGGGTAGAGGTGATAATGGTGATTGGATAGTGGTGATACTGGTGATAACGGAGGTGGTGGAGTCGATATGTAAACAGGCGTGGGAAAGTTGTTAGTTCATCTCCTTTATGCATTTCGTTCCTTGGTAGTGTAGTAGAGATTCTGGATAGTTTTTTTTTTCTTTGCCCTTTTTTTATTTTCTATTTTTTGTAGAACTTGTTGAAGCATTCTCCTCATTCCTTTCCTCGCTAGCAGTATTTTACATCTCTTTCGCACTGACTTATTTTTCCTGTTTTTTTCTGACCTTTTTTTGTCACACTTTTTTTTTCTATATACATCTCATTGTTTCTCCTTCAGACTAACTGCTTTTATGCATCTGAGTCTCTATGTCCCGTGTAATTTGTGAATGCATTTCTCCCCCTTCACTCTGACCTACATCTCACTTTCTCCCTTACAGCCATATATTTCAGTCACTGTCTCCCTCACTCTCATATCTATATTTCAATTACTTTCTCCCTCACACTTGTTTATATATTTCAGACGCTTTCTCTCACACTTAGTATATTTCAGTCACTTTCTCACAGTTCTATATTTCAGTCACTTTTTTCCTCACATTTATTTGTATATTTCAGTCACTTTCTCCCTCACGCTCATATATATATCGCTCACTTTCTCCCTCACACTCATATATATCAGTAACTTTCTCCCTCACACTCTTATATACCAGTCAGGTTCTCCCTCACACTCTTATATACCAGTCACTTTCTCCTGCACACTCACATATATATCAGTCACTTCTCCCTCATATATCTGTCACATTCTATCTCACACATGTATACCAGTCACTTTCTCCCTCACACTCATATTTGTCACTTTCCATCTCACACACATAATATATACCAGTCACTTTCTCCCTTGCACTCATATGTATCAGTCACTTTCTCCCTCATACTCACATATTTGTCACATTCCATCTCACATTGACTTTTTTTTTTATCTTTATATATATTTTTCCCATTTAAAATTCAGGTAATCACAGTCAACTTTGTGGAAGGTGGTTTTGCTTTTATTTTTTTGCATTTGTGTCGAGGAAGTTTTGCACATACCGCTTTTCTCTTTTTTTTTTTTTTTTTTTTTTTTTTTTCTGTGCATTTTAATCTGCCGAGTTCTGTGTTGTCGTGTTTTTATGGATTTGAATATTCATGCAGAAGTTTGTGAGAGTTGTTTGTGTACTCGTCTTTTTCCTATGCATATGACTGTCTTTGTGAATAGACCTGTGAGGGTGTCTGTCTGTCTCTTTAACTATCTTTCTGTTCATGTACTGTATTTTTATTATTTGCATTGGAAGTTCTGGTAATCCTACAGTATTTTCAGAAAGATTTTTAAACATGTATTCGTATTTCATTGTACTTGAATATACAAAGCTTCCTTCAGTTGCGGAAAATATAATCGTTCTAGCCATTGGTCGAACGAATGATAAAGCCCGTACATGGTATTCTTCGTAGGTTGTGGGACTCTTTGGGATTCGAACTTCATCGCCCATTGTCATTACATCGCACAGCGGGGTGGATCAGTATTTATGTCCGCAACCGTACATGATACTTTTATTCAGCTGATATATTTTGAGGGGTAAGCATGCAGAGTTTTACGAACGTTTCTGCAGTGAGCATGTGTGTGTGTATGTGTGTGTGTGTTTGTGTTTGTGTGTGTGTGTGTTAACGAAGAGATTGTGGAAGCTGTCGGTGTATTTGCCTTTACTTTTTACGTGAATGGATGTTTACCCCATTCGTTGAGAACTCTATTGATAATTTTTCTACTATCATGCCTTTCGTGTCTTAGCCGCTATCCCTTATGGTGATAATGATGCTGATTATTATTATATTATTATTATTATTATTATTATTACTACTACTACTACTACTACTACTACTACTACTACTACTACTACTACCACCACCACCACCACCACCTATTATTTTTATTTCCCATGGAGTTTTTTGGAAATTGCGTATTCCTGCCGTATCAAAGAGCTAATTTTAAGAGTGAAGCGCTAGGTGTGGCATAAGCTTAAACAGTTATATATCAGCTTAAACGGTTGAAGATAAGCATGCCGGAACCGTGCAAGCATTTATCACCCCGGATGGCGCTAAGGTGTGAGGATAATGAGGCACATCAGTCTCCGTCACTACGTCAGTCATCTCTCACGCAGGCTCTGTGTGTGTGTGTGTGTGTGTGTGTGTGTGTGTGTGTGTGTGTGTGTGTGTGTGTGTGTGTGTGTGAGAGAGAGAGAGGGAGAGAGAGAATGGTGTGGTGGAGTAGGTGTGGTGTTGTGAAATAATGGTGAAATGAAACTGTACAGATTTTAGTGTGGTGATATAGTCGTGGGTTGGTGGAGTGGTGATGGAATGAGCTACATCACTCAGTCCGCCTGTCACTTACCTCTGTCGTGTGTGTGTGTGTGTGTGTGTGTGTGTGTGTGTGTGTGTGGCTCTGCAGCCCAGTTACCAGGACAAATACCCATGTGCCCTTGTTGGGTGAAATAAGAGTTGTGGTGTGGTGAAGAAGTCGATGTGTGGTGAAATAGTGCTGAGAAAGAGTTAATAGCTACAAATGCTTTTTCTTTCATCCTTTAAATCCTGGGAGACGCACTTCCCATTTTACATTGACATGCTAAACTACTACTATTGCTGTAACTACCACTACTAGTACTACTACAACTCTTACTACTTTTACTACTACTACTAACTACCACCACCACCACTACCCGCAGCTGGAAAACCTCCCGAAGTCAGTGGGTTAAGGAACGACCTCGGTTAACCCTAAACCCTCGTGGGACGAACCATCCATTTACTTGCCACTGAGAAACCTATCCCAGTCTCAGGGTTTATATTTTCTGTTAGCCTTTTATTTTTTTTCAATCTTGTTACTCCCCTCTGAAATTATTTGCCTTAATTCCTGTAGTGCAATGATTTTTTTTTTTATTCTTGCTACTTCCAGACGATTGTATTCGGTTTGCGGGGACTTCTGTTGTTAATGGGTCAGTGAAGGCTGTCTCTAACCACACAGTCGGAAAATAATAGGAATAAAATGAAATAAGTCAGTTAATTAAAGGGGTTAAGGAGATCTCTTGCTGTGAGTGATTTATATACACCGTCTCTTCATGCCACGCCAAATTTTCCGCCCTCACAGTAAGTATAATTGTCCCTGTACGAGAACATCATCAATCAAATAGACTTCGTGGAAAGATGGATGTGGTAACAGACCTCACCTCTGACATTTAACCCTGCAACATGTGGAAATCCATCTGTTCAAGCTTTGGTACCTCCAGAAGCTTTTAATCAGCTTAGAATTACATGGAGGTGGATGGGTTACATACAGATATTTTCTGCCTCTTCACTGTTAGCTGGATCTCTTAAGCTGATGATAGTGGTAATAAAAGTCACTGTCTTAAAGGAATTCATACCTTCCCAAATTTCCTCACTCTCACAGTATCTGTCCCTCTTTACCAGAACTCACGGGTCAAGTTGCCTTCCTGGAATGGTGACCCAAAGATACACTGACCTAACCTTTGACCCCTGACCCATAAACTCTCCCTGGTACCTGACCTTTATTAATTGGCCTTTTACCTTTGAACTCACCATAAAAAACGGCATGATTTACACCCCTGCCCTGGCCGTGAAGTGGAAAGGGTGTCTCGTGATGTGTGTCTATATTTAAGCTGGGTGGGTGCAGTTCTTGTCCACTTTATTTTCATTCCGAGGGTGGATCCGGCGGGGGGAGGTCACAGGTCACGGAGACACTAACTAAATCGGCCTCGAAGTTACACACGCGTCCACCGTCGTTATCTGATGCAAGTTGTCTGGTTTGGTGGTTAGACCTTGTCTTTCCTGATTCCCAGTGCTTTCAAGTCCCTGCAGTATTTCAGTTATTGCCTATACTTGAATTCATACTAACTAGCAATTACTTACTCCAGAATTCCTTAGAAATAGAAATATAAAGTGGCTCTCTTAGACCACGTAAGTTTTCCTGTGGCGAGTAAGACGGCCTTCCGTCAGCTAGAGTAAATTATGTAGGTCGTCAGCCGCGTTTGTTTATTAATTTTCCTTTTTTTTCTATGAGTTTCGAGGGCGTGCTTTATCATTATATCAGTGTAACAATTGCTGTTTTGTATTTAACGCGTTAGTTTACATGCAGACGTAGTTACAGTTTTATCATCATCATCGTTATCATCATCGTCATTAATATTTTTTATGTGGCAGAACTAGTTAGTTTAAAGTCCAAACTGTAAAGAGAAAAGCACAAGTGTATGGGTAACATTTTCGAATACTACTGTTATAGATTTTTTTAATGAATGGAAGAGAACTGAAATCTGGTATATGGATTTTTTAATGTATTTGTTTTTCATTCCTCTGTTCTTCTTCTGCCAAGAGTGAGAGACACCAAACTACTCACAAACTTTATCAGAATGCTCACAGGCTTAAGATAAAATAGTCTGCAATAAGCCCAGGCAGGTTAATATATTTTCTAATTTGTATTCTCCCGGTCTCCAGACGATTTTATTCAATTTGGGAAGGATCTATAGTAAAGCAAGGAGTCAATAATGGCTGTAACTAATCCATCCAGCTAGAAAGATCACCATTAACCTGAGTAAAATCGTCTTCAAATAGCGAAGATGAAATGAAGAGCACGTTTTCTGTTTTTGAAGCAGTTAACTCGGCTACGGGTATTGAAATGCTCAGCTACGGGCCTTGAAATGCTTAGCTACGGGTATTGAAATATTAAATGCTCAGCTACGGTTATTGAAAGGATAATGTTCGATTGCGGGTATTGAAATGCTCAGCAACGGGAATTGAAGTGCTAAATGCTCAGCCGTGGGGGCGCATCCCACAAGTTAGATAAATGGAACTCCAGCTTCGCTTCCTCCAAACTTCCTTAAACTTAATCCGGCCAGACTGAAATTGTCCCAGAATTATCGAAGGTGTTAACTTTAGTCTTTCTTTCGCTGTGAACCGGGGAACGTTCTCGGGGGTAAGAAAAACGTCTTGGGTAGGAAAAGGATAATGTTATGATACTGGGAAAACGTTTGTGGGTGAAAAGAAACGTTCGTGAGTGAAGGCGTCTTAGGGTGAAGGAAAGGGCTTTTGTTTGAAGAAAAAGTCGTTGGACGAAGAAAACGTTTTTGAGTGAAGAAATCATTGTTAAGAGAGGAAAAGCGTCGAACAAAGGAAACGTAATTGTCTTTCGTTAAGGAAAAGGGGTCTCTGGGTAGGGAAAAGCATCTCTAGGCGAAGCAAAATGTTGAGCGAAGAACAACGTAACAAAGTGTAGCATAATGATCTCCGAATAAATACAAACATCACTGTGAGGAATGTCACTGAGCAGTTCAATCTTTTTTATGCAGAGAGAGAGAGAGAGAGAGGCTGCAAAACTTGTCCCTTACAACGAAAGCTGAGTAAAAGAAGGCCTGAAGATTATTAATTTTGAGATGGCTGGACACATTACCCGATTACGTATTTTGTTATTATTATTGCTGCCTCCAGACGATTTTGTTTAGACTTTTCTGACCAGAGGGGCTAGACAGAATTCACACTAACTCCTGTAGAAGAGTTCATTCCCATGTAGAGGAAAATCGTCTACAGGCTTAAAAGAATAAAAGTTTTCAGATCTTTATGGGCTAGATTTTCCTTCAGCTAAGAGAAACCGCCTTGTTACAGCCTGAGTAAAATAACTTAGTCCATCCACACAGCTTGGAAGAGTTAAAGTATTGGTGTGTAGGATAGTAGTATGGCGTGAGTATAAGAAGTCAAGAGTGAGAGCAATATAAATGAGACTGTTATGATATGTGCAGTTGCAGGCAGTAATATACCGCCGTTTTTAGTCGAACAATTGTGAAACTTTTACACCGTACTCTGAAAAGTTAATAGGATTCCACAGATTGCAACGCTTGGTTTCGAAAGTCCTTCAGTGTTTCGTTATTTATCGTAATGAAATAAATCCATTTTTGTCCGGAACAGGATGCGGGTTGCCAAGGTTGGGTAAAATAAGGAAGATATTGATAACGATTTGTGAAAGAATTGAAGTTAAGAAAGTTATTATACAAAGGGTAGAAGAGTGTTTGTTGGAATGATATAGGTATTGTCTGTTTATAGGATGGTGAAAAGGGTAAGTATGAGTTTGGGTGTGTGAGGCTGCTTAGAAGGATAGATGGTTGAATGTGTTATAATTCGAGGTATGGAATTTGAGGGAGCGAAAGTATGGTTTAAAAAAAGAAAATGGAAACTTATGCATTATGTGTGGATATGAGCATGACAAAGGTTGCATCCTTTTTTCAACTTGGCCGTCGACGGTCTGGTGTTATGAATCACATTATTTAAAGATGCATAGAGGAGAATTTCGAGAGACTGAATGAGGTGTAGACGTTAGTAAGGCTTGTTTCAGTGGACATTTTATTATTAGTTCTCGCATTTGTTCTTTCCTGTTTTTTGATCCTACCTGCCCATTTTACGAGTTTTACGAGTAAGGGTAAGTAAAGGCAAGATAGGATAGTGGTGGTGTTTTATTTTTTTCTTTAACATCTTGACCATGAAAATTTTCCTATAATCATAATACGATCGATCGTCTGACGGTAGCAGGAAAAATACAAAGATATCATTATACTAAAGGGGTTTAAGAGAAAAAACAAAGTGAATAAAAATCGTCTGGCAGGAAGGAAGAAAACCAGAAGCGAAACATATTACTGAAGGACTTAAAGGCAAAACATCTCCACGGGTGTGTTAAAAGCAGAGTTTTGGCTGTAATTACTCGTGCTTTCATGCAGTTAGGTGGAATTTACTTACCGTGTTCCTCTTAATTAAATACGTCTTTCAGGGTCTCTTTTAAATATTTTCCTTCCGCCGTGTTAATGAGTCTCGTGCTCGGACAAAAGGCGTAAGTGCTCTGGATTCACTCGCTTTGCATCCCACCTACTCTTTCTCCCCCCTCTTCCACTCCGTCCCCCTGTCTCCCCTTTCCATTCCTTCTTCCCTTCCCCCCATGTATTCCCCCTGCCCTCCCCTCCCTCTTTCCATTCTCCCTCCCATCTCTCCACTCCCCCCGTTCCTCTTTTTCCACTCTTCACTCCCCTCCCTTCCTTCCTATGTTTCCGTCCACCGTCTTCTCCCTCTTTGTACTCTCTTCTTCCTTTCCTCCTTCCACAACCCCTCTCCTCATTATCTGCACTCCCCCTCCCCCTTCCTTTCCGCTCCTCCTTGCCACTCCCTCTCACCCTTCTACCCACCCCCTCCTCACAATAGGGCCACTCTCGCCTCCCCCCTTTCGCTCCCTCACAGTAGTGCCTCCTCCTTCCCCCGCCTCATTCATACTTGCGTCCCCCTCATTCATTCCTCTTCCCTCATTGCTTCTAGAGAATAGCACGCACGCACATATATACATACAAACATACATATATACATACATACATGCATACATACACGATTTATTCTGCTGATTGTCTCATTCATCCCCTCTGCCTAAGCTTCCATTTTTTAGTGCCAAGATAGCCCCCTCCGTCTCATAATCATCATTAATCATTCTCCCCTCCTCCTCAACTCTACTTTCCTTCCCACACTTTCACACCTTCCTTTCCCACTCCCCGTCCCCCACTCCAGCACATTCTTCCCCCCCCCCCCACCCACTCCCTCATACCTACCAATGTTCGCTCCTTTAGGCTTCCCTGCTCAGCACCTATCCCTTCCCTTGCCTATACCCCTTTTGCCCCCTACCCCTTTCCCTGCCTACATCCCCTTCCCTGCCTCTACCCCTTTCCCTACCTCTATCTCCTCCCCTGCCCCTATCCCCCTTACACTTCCGCTCGTCTTCCTCTTTAACCCCAGCTCCTCCCCCTAACAACCATTACTCATTCCGCTACCATCCCCTCACCCCCCCCACCACCACAGTGTGAAGATAGTCCCTCCTCACACCCACGATGATTTACTGAACTAGCCCCCACTCCTTCTGTTTTCCCTCCCTCTCACATGTAACGTGATTAGCTCATCCCCTCTTTCATCCCTCTCAGTTCCATCGCAGGGGTAGTTTATCATCGCCACCCTTCACCTCTGTCAGGACAGTCTCACTCCCCTGCCAGGACAGCCTTCTTGTCCTAACAGCCCCCTTGTCAAGGTAACCAACACTAGGACAACTCCCCTACCAAGACAACGTCCATGCCAGGACAGCAACCACCAGGACACCCCTCCCTTTGATAGCGTTAATACCGATTTCCTGTCATCCATCTCTCTCTCCCTTCTCAGTTCCTACTTAACATCTCTCCCCCTCTCTTCCAGCTCCACCCCATTCCCTTTCTCCTTACTTTATCCAGCCCTCTCCTTCACCCCATTATCATCCCCTTCTGCCCTTTTCATTCCCTCTTTTCCCTCTCCTTCCCTTCCTTCCGTCCTCCATTTCATTTCCTCCATGCCTTCTCCCTTCCTCTCCTTCATCCCCTCTCTCTTCTTTACTCTCCCCCATCCCCTCTCTCTCCTCCCCCTCTTCATCCACTCTCTCCATCCTCTCTCCCCCTCCCCCCAAACACAGCCCCGGGGTGGAGTTAATGATGGGGGAGAGAAGCATGACACGCCCCGCCCTTCACACACACACACACACACACACACACACACACACACACACACACACACACACACACACACACACACACACACACACACACACACACACACACACACACACACACACACACACACACACACACACACACACACACACACACACACACACACACACACACACACACACACACACACACACACACACACACACACACACACACACACACACACACACACACACACACACACACACACACACACACACACACACACACACACACACACACACACACACACACACACACACACACACACACACACACACACACACACACACACACACACACACACACACTTAGAACCATCTATAAAAATTATTCATCTAACTATCACAAACTACCAATCTCCCCAAACTGACAGTGCCCTAACACGACTCACCCTCTGCCTAACTATGACCTCCCTTAAAACACTACATCTTAAGGGTCAGTTCAGTCGTTCTTCATATAATCTCGTACATTACCTTCACCTAACAGTTATCACCCTTAAAGCAGTTGCTCGTAAGACTCATTTTTCGGTGCATCATCAAGCAGTTCAGGTCGTAAGGGTGATCTCAGACGTGCTCGATATAATCCCGTATAATTAGCCCTGAGCACGAACGCCTGTCATAATTAGGGCGTTTAATTACAGCGTTTACCCGACTTAAGAATGTCATCGTGTCACGTCTTATCTCGCTTTACCTTCCCTTATCGCCGGGTCTGTCTTTTATCTGGCCACTTCAGGTAAACAGCCCATGTCGGTCCCACTTACCTATTCTGTTATGGTGCCGTGCCTCTGAAAGAAAGGAAAAAATCATTAGTGACTGTGGTATTCCTTAAGCATGAAAATTTATCATAAATAAAACAAACACATTTGCCTGGAATGTATATGTCACTGTAAGTTCCACATGTATCAGATATCTCATAATTCCCTTGAAAAATCAGTTTTTGCTGTGAAAGCAGACATAAAAAATATTAAATTTATACATTTCAGGGCAAAACTGAATCTCATCATTATTTTACAACAGAAGGATATCAGGAAATCAACAGGTGTTATAAATGGCTTTCGATGGGTCATGAATTATATAATTTCAAGGATAGAATTGTTGTGTTGAAGTTTTATCATCATAACCCCATTTTGAACCAGTGTTATGTGGTGATCAGACAACAGTGGCCTTAGAACAAAGACAAGAGAAGCAATCATCAGTGTACCCAGTGAAATGAGTGGTACATTCATTCACACAAAGTATTAATACAGGACGGTCTTTACTGTACCTGTGAACACCTTCTTGACTTGTGACGACATCGGTGATCTAAGCTGGTTTATTCCTGTCGCCACCAGACTATTTTTTGGATCATGACGAAATCCATAGCTGTTTTCGTCTTGTTACCTCCAGATTTATTTTGCGTATGTGTGGTCTATCATCGTCAGTGGATTGATTAAAATGCCATCTAAGCCTTTAATGTTGACAGAAATCCAACCTGCCTTATTTCACCACCTCCAGATGATTTCATTCAGCTGAACTTTTTTTTTCTTTATGTAGCTGTAATAACTAATCCTCTAACCATGAGAAAAATCCTAACTTTTATTCTTTTGCAATCTCCTGGCGATTTTGTTTCTCTTAGAAGTTGCCTCCAATATTTCAAGGTTAATTTGACATCCATTGCCCCATAAGTCTGTATAGTCACCTGTGGGCTAACCCCTTGAGTCCAGGTGACGTCCTTTTTAGTATATTCTTGCTACTACCAGACGATTTTGCAGAGCTTTTGAGAGGCATCTGGTAATGAAGGTGTTGAAAATCAAGCTGATACCAACTCCTCCAGTTCAAAGTCGCTGTTGAGTAAAATCACCAGGAGTAAGATGAGAAATACTTCGCCGAATTCAAAAGGTTAAGAACTAGACTAACCTTGCGACGATGACAGGAGTAATCACCGCAAGAGTTATGCCTCCTGCAGACGATTTCATTCAGCCTGAGAGTGGCCTGAAATCGTCTGTGGGTTATAAGTAGAGTGCACTAACCCTGTGTATGTGAGAATAATCGTAACTATATTCATGTTGCTTCTTTCAGGTGATTTATTTCTGCATAGAAGGGGTTGCCAGTCGTTCAAGGGTTCATTTTTCCTTCAACGTTTCCTAAGCTTTTCGTCTCTCTCTCTCTCTCTCTCTCTCTCTCTCTCTCTCTCTCTCTCTCTCTCTCTCTTTAGCACATGATATGACACCCTTTAATCAGGAGAAAATCCTAACTTTTATCCTCTTGCTACATCTTGGCGATTTTATTGAGCTTAGAATAATAGCCTCTGGTAATCTCAAGGTTAATTTTACACCCATTGTCTCTTAACTCTAATTCTCTTCTAGCTTTTCTTATTTCCGTAATTACAATCCCTCGGACCATGAGAGTAATAGTGCAAATTTTCCTCTTGTTACCTCGAGACAATGTTTTTTTTTAATTTAATTTCCAAGCATAAGGGACCTAAAGCCTTCTGAGGTTTAATTTTACGCTCACTGCCTCTTAAATTTTCCTTCTGTTAGCTTTTCTTAATCCGGTAAATGCTAACCTCGTAACAAAAAAAAAAATCCTAACAGCTCTTTTGTTTCTCTCTCTCTCTCTCTCTCTCTCTCTCTGTCTCTCTCTCTCTCTCTCTCTCTCTCTCTCTCTTCCAGCATAATGTCCATCCAGTCGTGTAAGGGTTAATTTTACTTTCTGTGCCCCGTAAATTTCACCTCTGTTAGCTTTCCTCAACGCTGTAATTTCCCCAGGCTCTTGTTGCTGTAACCTTCACGCCCTGTAAATCTCTAACTCCTCTTCTGTAATTATCCAGTTGTACAGTCGCAGGTAAAAGTTCGGTTACCACTCCGCTGGTGCTACTTCCTCTTCTACAGCCAGGGATAAAAGTACGGGTATTACTCCACTGCGTCTTTTCGTTGTACAATCAAGGCTAAAAGTTCGTATGCTGCTCCACTAGGTCCACTTCCCACTGCACAATTCGCTACGACGCCATTTCTCTGACTTCTGATTGTAGTGTTGCAGGCATTAATATCGATCCACAGCGATAAATTACGGGAGTGTGAACAATAACCTTTGAAACCTAATGAGGCGCTCTTCGTTGCATGGCAGATTTTTCAGGGTAATGTGTAAGGGGTTCATATTTCTTCGTCATAAAAGTGGAGCGATATTCCCGAGCGCAGCGGTACAGGAGGAATAAAAGTTCGCTTACTGCACCACTGCGTTTACTTATCACTGTGGGCATGTCCGTCACCTTCCTCCCGGCGCATCATATCAAGGAGAATAATCCCTTGGCAGAGAAATTTACCAAGTCTCTCCCAGCTCTGGAACGCTAGCTAGTGGAGGAAAGTGAAGAGGTAAAAAAGTGAAGTAAAATATTAGACAAACTTCTGATCCCAGCTGTACATACATGATAGAGATTAGGTTACCTCCTTTTGTGCAAATGGCCTTGGACGATAAAAATCCTGCTGTTAATTATTATTGTTTCTAGGAAGCGTGTATGTGTTTTTTTCGTGCTTGTGTGTGTGTGTGTGTGTGTGTGTGTGTGTGTGTGTGTGTGTGTGTGTGTGTGTGCATTATTAACTTAGCAAGACATGGAACGTTTAATAACAAGAAAATTAATGTAAATACACCGTCATAATTACGAGACGATCAATCACTACCAGTCGCCATTACCATCTCACTGCAGAGCCGGGGGGGGGGGGTAATAAGCGGGACTAAGCTCGCTAATTCTCTAAGCTGAATTAAATGATCTTGCGGGATGACGCAGAAATACCGCCATTGCAGTAAAAGGTTAATCATTGCTTTGGCTTTTATCCCATAACCATCTCCGCAAAATCCACCCTCCAGAGTTAAAGAAAATCGTCTTGCTGTGGCAGGTTTGACATGGAGAAATTGTCGCCATAAGTATAAAATAACCCTTAAATAATGAGGAAGGTAAAAAAATAAATTTGCCTGGTATGGGTGTGAAAAAAAAAAAAATCTGGAAGAGGTGTGAAAAAATCGCCTGGTAGAGGTGTAGAAAAAATCGCCTGATAGAGGTGTAGAAAAAATCGCCTGATAGAGGTGTAGAAAAAATCGCCTGATAGAAGTGTAGAAAAAATCGCCTGGTAGAGGTGTGAAAAAATAAAAACCCTTGGTAGAGGTGTGGAAAAAAAAAAATAGCCTGGTAGAGGTGTGCAAAAGAAAATCCCCGTTAGAGATGTGAAAAAAGTTATTGCCTGTCGCATTATAAAGGAAAATCATCGCCAGTATCTATAACTCTGCCAGCATTTCAACAACCTCTAATCAAGAAAAATTAATGGTACCAACCAGGGCAATTATCTGAGTTGAATGATATCGTCCACGCAAATGTAAAGTAGAATAATCATCACGTAGGAGGTGTTTATCGCTGCCCTCCACCATAACCCCACTTGACATTCACCAGGCAAGTGGTACAAAAGGGAAAGACGAAAATTAAACAACGAGGCCCTTAAACCTAAGTGAAATCGCCAGTGGCAAGAGTTATGTTGAAAAGTCGTCATTGGAAGAAGAAGCTTTATGAGTGTCAGTCCCTGCAAACTCTTATGTCATTGTGGAAAGCATGACGAACTCCGACGAAACGAGTAAAACTAAGCAGGCCAATTTCCAAAGTAAAATAAAATAATCTAACAGTGACGGATTTAATACAGAAGAATTATCCATAGGGAGAACGGGAACTTCTATGCCGTACTCTATAACCCGTCTAACATTCCCGTGGCAGGTCGGACAGAAGGTAAAAAGCATAACTGTGCGGCCCTATATCCAGAATTGAATATCCCTGTCGAGGCAGGTTTAGCATAGAAAAATCGTCCTGAACTATAGGCAAATCGTCATGAAATAAATAACAGTTGTCGTAAGAGAGGCAGTATTGCTCTCTGCCGTTCCCTAAACCCGACTAACATCCCCAGGCAGGTAGGATAGAGGGTAATGAGCGAGACTAATGGGCGTGATGCCAGGACTCGACAACCTAATTTCAGACGGTGGAAGTGGCGCACCTGGGGGGACCACCTGTCTCACCTTCTGTACAACTTAGAGAGAGAGAGAGAGAGAGAGAGAGAGGCGGCGCAGTTACTTAGAGAGACAGCACCTTCGGCTTATAAGGCTTCCTAGGGAGTCCGACCTTTAATTGAAAGATTTATTCTTCAGTTACAGAAGTTATAGATAGACATTTTATATATATATATATATATATATATATATATATATATATATATATATATATATATATATATATATATATATATATATATATATATATAAGAGAGAGAGAGGGGGGGTAAATAAGGGGAAAAGGAGGGAGGGAGGGAGTTTCGGTGCTTGAAAAATAGAGAAAATATGAGGAATAGGGGAAGGATAGGTTAGATCAGGTGAGAGAGAGAGAGAGAGAGAGAGAGAGAGAGATACAAGAACTGATGAGAGAATGATTCAAGATGGTTAAGAAAGAGGGGGAGAAAATGAAGAGAGACAGGGAGGGAGGGAAGGCCTGATGAGGGGAGAGGAGAGGCTGACAGGCAGGAAGTCTTGGAGTATACATAAGAAGGGGAAGGCCGAGGTCAAGATAGGCGTAGGGTGAACCGACGATCTTAGGAAGGAAAAGAAATATTATGAAGAGTTATGAGATAGAAGAGCAGGTAAGAGGGAAGAGAAAGACAGTGTGAGGGAGTGAAGACCAAGATTAAGATGGACACACGGTGAACAAAGGATTGGAAGAGAAGAATATGGACAGGGTTGGTGATGATGAGAGAGAGAGAGAGAGAGACTAAGAACAACATACTGGAGACAGAAGAATTGAAGCGAGAGAAGGGGCAGACCGATATCAGGCTTTGCACAAGACGGTACGATCATATTGAGAGAAATAACGCTGAGTAAAAAAAAAAAAAAAATGAGGCAAGAGGAAAGTGAGAGGAGCTTGGAAAGAGGGAAGAGAAAGGATTGATAAAGGAAGGGAGGAGAGAGAGAAGGAAAGAAAGGAGAGGACTGTTAGAGAGAAGGGAAGGCCGGAATGGGGTTAAAAAATAGATGTGGAAAGGAGAATAGGAAACAGCAAGAAAATCAGAGAGCCTTGGAAGAGAGAAGGGATAGGTTTAATAAAGGAACAGAGAAAAGAGAGTATTCTAATTAAGTAAAGAAGAAGTGAGAAGGGGGTGAAAGGAAAGGACTGGTAATGGAAGGAAAGAAAGAGAAAGACAGGGAGGAAGTGCAGAAGAGAGACAGGAAGAGGCTAATAAAGAAACAGTGGAAAGCAAAAGGAAGAGGCTGATAAATAAAAGCAAGGAAGAGAAAGGAAGGGACTGCTAAAGGAAAATAAGAGACTGATAAAGGAAAGGAAGAAACAGAAAAGAAAGGTTTAGAAAAGAAAGAAAGGGGACGAGAAGGGTGAGAAGAGAAAGGGCTGATAAAGAAAGGGAGGAGCTAGAAGGAAAGGTGTTGTTAGGAATTCAGGTGAGACGGAACAAGGACGGGATGGGATTTGACTGACTGACTGAGCTGGAGTTAACCCCGTCATAGCCACGCGTTGCCCCTTACCTGGAGAAAATTGTCCGACTGTGGAAAGGGTAAGGAGAGTAGTGAGTCTCTCTCTCTCTCTCTCTCTCTCTTTTCTCAAATCCTTCTTTAAATGCGAGACATCTCCCTTAAGCTGAATGGAATTATCTGGTGATGGCAGGATTTAACGACAGAAATAATGCTTTTTTTTTTTCTTTTTTTTTTTTTTTCTTTTTTTTTTTTCGAATTCACACGTCTCTACTGTACACTTGATAAAACTTCCATAATTTTCAAAATAAATGGACAAAGGACATAATCTTACTAGAGTTTATATCAGTTACATCAGTGGAAGTAGTAGATATAAAGGTGGTAAGGATAATGGGCTACAAAATGACAGAGGTAGAAACACTGGCCTAGAAATTAAAAACACTGGGCTAGAACAAGAAGTATTGGGCTAAAATTTTAAACAGTAGGCTAGAGGTTGAAACACTGCTAGAAATTGAAATACTGAGCTAAAAATGAGAGAGAGAGAGAGAGAGAGAGAGAGAGAGAGAGAGAGAGAGTGGAAATAAAGTTCATGGTAGCTAAAATATCTCTTAACTCCCAGGAATTCAAACCCCATGACAGAAATACAGAACAGTGTTATTTGTAATATGAAAGGCACATTACAGTAAACTTTAAATAGGTCAGCATCTTCGGTTGTCGAGTGGGTGGGTAGCAATGTGATCTTTCATTCGTGTAACCAAATATTTTGCTTAGGAAATAAAGGGTTTTGTTGTCATCTTATTCAGCAAATACAGAGATAAAAATTAAAGTTCAGAGTTCATTGTCAGTCTGTCCAGCTAATATGTAGATGAAAAAAGGTTCAGGGCTCATATCGATCAGCAGAGGAGGGTCAATAAGGCACGCAGTCAGCTTTTACCCCACAAACTCTTCCTTTAAAATACTATCTGGAGTAGTGAGTGTGGCATATTATCAGTTGTAATACTAAAAAGGGATTACAGGGCGAAAATTGCGCTTAACAGTCTGACCGGCGCGAGAATCAAACTTTGGTTCTTGAAGGTGCGAGTGAGATAAGCTAACCACTGCACTCTGCTGATAACGAAGGATTGGGTTAACACACACACACACACACACACACACACACACACACACACACACACACACACACACACACACACACACACACACACACACACACACACACACACACACACACACACACACACACACACACACACACACACACACACACACACACACACACACACACTAGAAATTAAACACAGAGCCACAAAACTTAAAATTCAAGCTACAGAACGAAGCTCGGAGCCAGAAAACGAAATAACCACAAAACTAAACACTGAACCACCAAACAAATCACCAAACAACAAAACACAAACCCCACAAAGCAACCCAGTGGAAGTAAAAATGTTAATGAATCAGAATGCTAAACATAAAACACGAAAAACAGAAAAGCGAAGTGAAACTGTTTCGGGAAAAAAATGTGGTTATGGACTAGTCAAGGAAATTAAAAAGGAAACAGGAGCCAGTGACTGCAGAATGGAGGAAATTCATAGGACTAAGATTAAAAACAAGGAGGAAATTGAAGTGCCACCTGTTCCCGGGAAAACAGTTTTTCTGATTGATCGCACTACAACACAGGGTGGTTGAGAGAGAGAGAGAGAGAGAGAGAGAGAATTATAACCGGTATATATATATATATATATATATATATATATATATGTGTGTGTGTGTGTGTGTGTGTGTGTGTGTGTGTGTGTGTGTGTGTGTGTGTGTGTGTGTGATAGCACCCGTCGCAAGGGCAGGGCAAGGCCCCACACACACACACACCAGTAGAGTACAGATGTACTGTACCAGTCACCTGTACACAGTTTTCACACTCCTCTGCGGTGTCGGGGGCAGATAAGTTCAGGCGGCAAAAACGGAAGGAGAAGCGATGGTGAAGTGACTCTGTTCCCTCTGTGCCACTGGGCACGTCTTTCTTTGAATAACACGGTTTCTTATGGTCCTTTTTTTTCTGCTAGGCTCTGGTAGGAGAATGTAGTGTGCTTTACTGATGTTATTAACTGAAGATTTGATATAAAAAGCATGGAATTGATTGTATTGCCGTTGAGGGTGCTATGTTCAGCCATTATTTTTTTTTCCTTTTTTGGTGAAGAAGACTACTTAATGTAAATTAAAATCCAGTGACTTGCGATTTTTTTTAATTATTCCTAAAATGTCCAGCACAGTTCCAGATAAGACTATTGCTACGCTGATTTGTCCAGTAATAATGACACACACAGTATTCTCAAAAAAGTTCGTTGGGCACCGAAGATCAGAAAACTGGATTTTGATTATCACTGTGTACTTTCTCGTTATTTATTGCAGTTAAGTTTATCAATACTTATGTCCGCAAGTGTACAATGTATGTGGTTTGTAATCGCCAAAAACTGATACGTGTTTATACCTCATTCCACGTACAGTCAGGTAAGGAACCGTGTACAGTGCTCATAACATTTCTTCAGGAAGAATTATTCTCCTTTTTATTGCTTAGTGTTTCCTTGTTTGGTGCTGATGCAAACTCTTGTGCATATAATGAACAGGCATTAATAACATAAAAGAGAACATTAACCTTCACTCTGATGTATTTAGTATTATATTAATGCCATCAAACTATTTTATTCAGCTTTAGAGAGATTTTCCGAACCTTTTGGGTTAGATGAAGCTATCGTTATCTTTCCACTACTGCGACACTCTTCTAAGCCGAGTAAATCCCTGTTAAAGCGGCAAGAATAAGCAAAATTACGTCCTCGAGTTGAAGGGCCTTAAATGTAGTAGTCAAGTATAGGGTGGTCCAGATACAGCGCCCCCTCTTACACTCCGCTTGGAAATTTCTCGTGTCTTACGGGTACGGCTCAATCTGCTGTATCAGTGTGTATCCATCATCACTTATTTCCCTCTCTCGTTGCCACACCCACACCTACACCCAGACCAGGGGCCGTCCCCCAAGCACGCAAGATACCATCAAGTATTTCGAGTGTAGCGCTATTTACGGACGACCCTGTAGCCTATATCGCCAAGGAAATACTGATAGAAAACCTCCCACGCCATCCAGAGTACGGCCAGTCGTAAATAAAAGATTCTGTGTAAATATTGATCTCGGCTCGACTCTATAGTGGATTTTTTTTTCAAGGTTGGGAAAAGGTAGAAGAAAAATATTGACCTTATATTGACCAGCTTTGTGTGTGTGTGTGTGTGTGTGTGTGTGTGTGTGTTTAGGTAGTGAAAGAATCCATTACCCTTTCCGGGAAGAATCCAGGGGGGAACAAAAGTATGGGGATGATGTACAGACAGATCAGAAGTCGACGTACTATTCCATTTCGTCTGTTTCACATTTGGGATATGCCCGTCACTTTTATCCCTGTCATGTCATATCAGAGTGAATCACATATGGGCAGACAAACGTACCAAGCCTCTCAGTTTAGTAATATTAGGCAACAGAGGGAAGGGAGAAGCAGAGGTGATAATATTAGGCGGATA
>NC_137029.1:26057499-26067499 GCF_032717465.1 Coenobita brevimanus | reverse complement strand
ACATTTGTAAAGGAGGGAGTGATAGATACAGTAGTTCTATTCTGCAGTCATGGTGAATATAATTATACCGCGAAAGGCATGTTTTTAATTTTTCCCGTTGGTTAAACTCACATAACCTAACGTAACCAAACCTTACCAGACCAAACCAAGCCTAACCTACCCTACCCTGACCTAATCTAACCAGTCCAGACCAGACTTCCTAACTAACCTCTTTTATCGTATCCTATCCTACCCAGTCCTATCCTGTCCAGTCCAATCCTCAGCCATTCCATCTTTTCATGCACCACTGCCCCTCACATCGCTCTCCGCCGGTACTTATTGGCACCATGATTTTGCGCGGTACGTGTGTGTGTGTGTGTGTGTGTATGTGTGTGTGTGTGTGTGTGTGTGTGTGTGTGTGTGTGTGTGTGTGTGTGTGTGTGTGTGTGTGTGTGTGTCTCTCTCTCTCTCTCTCTCTCTCTCTCTCTCTCTCTCCTGACTTTCCCCAGCTGCCGACTTCCTCTCCCCCGCTACTGATTTTCCCTTCTCCGCTTCTGACTTAGTTCCCCCCTTTGCTGACACTCTCTCCCCAGCTGCTGACTTAAGAGATTCCCAGCAAGCCACAGGGGTAGGATTCCGCTGTTTCCTGGTCACGCGCGTCCTTGTTCTAGGGTACACGGATGGTACACTCGGAGACAAAAATTCGCCTATTTTTCCACTGCGTCTGTCTCGCTTCAAACTTTGGTCAGGTCCCTTTTTTCTTTTTCTTTTCCTTTTTCTTTTTTTTTTTCCGGACGCCTCATCATGGAAAGTCATCCGTGCGTAAAGAAACATATCAAGGCCAGTATTCTCGTCCTGACACCACTTCTCAAGCTGTTTATTTTGCTTCTTACACCTTTCTCTCCTGCGTTGCATAAAGCATTCTTATATCACCATAGTCTGCAGATGTATCCTGCCAAGCTATACTAACTTGCCTAATCCACAAATAAATCACTAAGGAGGATATGTTAGGGAGTTTCCTTGCCTGACAAGAATACTAACCCAAGCCTCTCTCAGCTTAGGAATATTATCCAGTAGAGGGAAGTGAGAGATCGAATGACATAATATATTAGGTAAACATCTATCCTTGTGTGCAGGAATATTTGAAGGAAACATCCAAATATGAAAGACGATATCATTATTATTATTATTATTATTATTATTGTTGTTGTTGTTGTTGTTCTTGTTCTTGTTATTTAATATTGTTTATTATTATTATTGATAATATTTATTATTAGAATATTCTGTCGTTGCAAAAAGTTTAGTTGAAGTTAGCTATATGAAACGCAAGAGGGTGGCAACTCGGATGTAAATATATATCCTTTCACACACACTCGTAACTCGCCCTCCTCCAACTTTGATCCTTGTCCAGACTGGCCTTTTTCTTTTTTCCCCTTGGAATTAATTTTGTGTATGTATTTATTTATTCATTTTTATTTATGTATATGTTTGTGTCCACTTCATTCGTTAATAATCCTGCCCAAGGGTTTTCTGTTGCTTTCTCTCCTCTTTTTTTTTTTTTCTCATTCCTCTGATTATTCCTTCTTCATAAATTAGTCATTTAATTTTTTCCACAATTTTCAGCCTTTTGTCATTTCTATCTATCTATCTATCTATCTATTGTCAGACGCCTCAATCCCGTTTGGGGTGGCCACAAACAAATCTCCTCCAAGTCGCCCTGTCCCCCGCCATCTCACTGCCCTGCTCCCAACTCACACCCCCCTCTCTCATATACCTCTCCACCCCATCCCTGCATCTCATCCTCGGCCTCCCCCTCCCTCTTCCCCCCTCCACCTCACTCACATACACCCTCTTCGTCAGTCTTTCACCCTCCATCCTCTCCACATGGTCAAACCACCTCAGAATGTTCCTCATAACGCTTCCTATCACATCCACATCCACACCACAACGCTCCTTTATATCCTCATTCGTCAGCCTGTCTCTTCAGGTGACTCAACAGCCTCCTCTTAAATAACTCATTTCCACTGCTCTCACTCTTGACTTGTGTCCTTCCAGCAACGTCCAAGCTTCACTTCCGTACGTTAGAGTTGGTATCACAATACTGTCATGTTGTAACTTTTTCACTTCCATGCTCACTTCCCTGTCTCTTATCACTGCTTTCAAAGAACCAGCAACCTTTCTTCCCTGCTGTACCCTTTCACGCACTTCACCCTCCCAAACCTCCATCCTTACTCATCACACTACCCAAGTACTTAAACGTACTCACATTTTCCAGTTCCTCACCATCCAACCTTGCTGTACATTCACTGACTTCACCTCTCTCAAAGACCATCACTTTACTCTTCCCTACATTCACCTTTAGATTCCGTTTCTTACTCCCCCAAACTCATCCACCAAGCCTTGCAGCTCCCCTTCGTCTTCACTCAACAACACAGTATCATCTGCAAAGAACAGTACAGTGAGTTTCCAAACATTATCCCCTCTCACCAGGGCCACTCCAACATCCACTACCCTACCTTGTACCTCTTTTATTACCCCATCCATGTAAAGATTGAACAACCATGGAGACATGACACATCCCTGTTTCAACCCAACTTTCAAAGAGAAAAATTCACTTAGTTCACCATCCACACGCACGGCAGCCTTCGCACCATCGTACATACTCTTCACAGCATTCAACAACTTCCCATCTACTCCATATATTCTTAACACTTTCCACAATCCTTGTCTATCCACCCTGTCATATGCTTTCTCCAAATCCATGAAAGCCGCATACAACTTCTTTCCCTTCTCTAGAAACTTTTCCACTAAAGATCTAAGAATGAATATCTGATTTACACAACCTCTTCCCTTCCTAAAGCCTCCCTGTTCTTCTCCAACTAATTTCTCTGTTCTTTCTCTACCTCTGTCAGTAAGTATCCTACCATACACTTTTCCTATTATATTAAGAAGACAAATGCCCCTATGATTACCACACACTTCTTTTTCCCCTTTTCCTTTGTACAAGGGAATAATTATACCTGACTTCCAATCTTCCGGGACTCTACCTTCCTCCCAGGCCAATCTGCACATCTTCCACATCCATTCTACTACTATCTCTCCCCCATGCTTCAGCATTTCACCACACACTTCATCAATTCCTGGGGCTTTCCTCGATTTAACTTTCTTCATTGCTTCCACAACTTCTATCCTACTGATTTCTTCCTGTCTTCTCACCTCCCTTCTTCTCCCAGCCATTCCCCAGTCACTTATACTCGCATTACTTCCATCCTCTATGTTCAACAATTCTTTAAATTGTCTCTCCATCTGCTCACTTTTTCTCCCTTCTCCACTAGTAATCTACCATTTTTATCTTTCACTCCCCTGCTAACTTCACTTCCACCCTGTCTTACTCTTTTCACCTCTTTCCAGAACATTTTCTTACAGTCCCTCCACTTTACACTCAAATTCCTTCCAAATTTCTCATCCACTCTCTTCTTACTCTCTCTTACTAATCTTTTCACCTCTCTCTTTCTTTCTACATATAACTCTCTCTTCTGCCTCTCAACTTCTTCCACGCCCCTATTTCTCATCCATTCATTGTATGCTTTCTTCTTTTGTGCCACAGCCTGTCTCACCTCTTCAGTCCACCACGCTGTTCCTTGCACCCCCCTCCGTCTTCTTTTCCTTCCACACACCACATCACATGCTGCGCATATTTCTTCTGTAAAAATCCTACACACACCTTCCACGTCTCCCATCTGCTCCAATTCATATTTGCCCAATCGTTCCTCCACTTCTCTCTTATACTCTGCCTTTTTCTCATCCTCTTGTAACCTTTCCACTCTCCTTGCAACTGCTCCTTCCTCTCGTCTTTCCCTTCTTCTATTCCTCCATCTTACTTGAATTCTAATTCTGGCCAGCACCAAGTAGTGGTCTGAAAGTCCACTCCCCCAACCTCTATGAGCTCTTGCATCCATTACACATCGTCGCATCCTTTCATCCACACACACATAATCAATCATTGCCTTCTTTTCATTCAGTTCACCACCCACCCTTCTCATCACTCGCCATATATACCTGTGGATCATTTTATGCCTGAAGAGGGTATTGGCTATCACCAACCCCCTCCCAGCACAAATGTCCACTAACGCACTCCCATTCTCATCTATCTCAGCAGGCATTTGCGTTCATTTATTGGTTCAGTACCAGTAATTCCTCCCAGTCACTTTCGAGTACTTTTTCATCCTTTACCGTCTTCCGTATTTCTTAATTTTCCTCTACGATCGTTCTCAACACTATATGGATTACGGTATTATTATTATTATTATTATTATTATTATTGTTATTATTTATTATTATTATTATTATTATTATTATTATTATTATTATTATTATTATTATTACTACCGGTATTATTACTATTCCAGCCCTCTCGCCCTGTTTGCTATCTGCTACCCTTTCCTTCCTTTTTATTTTTCCTCAGTTTCCGTCTTTTATATAGATTTTTTTATCTTTCCTATCCTCTCTCCATATCTCGACGTTGCTCATGTCTCCCAAGTCGGTTATTGTTACTTTGCCTTCCTTATTATTATGTTGATTACTTTCATTCCTTTGTGTTCTTTCATGAATTAAAGTGAGTATATATATATTTTTTTTTCACTGTTTATCCATTGTTTCTGCACTTTATTCATCAGGACAGTTACCGCCAGTCACTTCGTTTCCCTTTTTGTTTTTCTAATCTTCCTTCACACTGAATAAAGGTCGTTTATTTATTTATTTATCTTTTTAACCATTCCTGCCTTTTCCTCGTCTCAGCCTTGTTCAGTTGAATAATTATCTTCAGTCTCTTACATTTTCATCTTTTAATTTGTTTCATTTTTCTTTCATATGTTTTTCTTGATGGCTAAATTGTACATTGATTTTTAACCTTCACATGATTGCGTCTTCCAGCATTCTATTTCAGCTGGTCCGGCTTTTTTTTTTTTTTTTTTTTTTTTTTTGAGTGAGCCATAGAAGCCTGGAAAGTAGGGAAGATTAACATTGTATATATATATATATATATATATATATATATATATATATATATATATATATATATATATATATATATATATTTATTATTCCAGTCCATTCCTAGTCTTTAATTTGACCGTACGCGTATAGTCCAATTCTCTCCAATCGCATTCGGTAACTTTTTCATCCATCATATTTTCTGGTGTGCCAATTATCGCGAATTTTGTGATCCCCTTGTGACAAATCAAGTGAGAAGGTTTAATTGCGTCCACCAAGGCGTTTGAGGGAGAGTTCTTTCCGTGGGACATTTTTCATTTTTCATGGCCTTTTTCCTTTCCGGGTGAGCTGGAACTAATTCATATGCTTTATTAGAGAACGTGGTATATTTCCCACTTTTCCTGGACGATTTTATTCAGCTTAGAGGAGGCATTTTGATTGAAGGGTTGGATATATTTAATTAAATCCCTTTGAATATAATAATTGAATGTAATTGTCAGGTGTTACTTTGATTAAAATGGAGAAGACCTTATCGTACTGAAAGGGTAAAATTTTGAGTCGACCACAGCGTTACAGGTGAGCGATACATTCTTGGGAGTTTTTTCCTCTCAACAGAGCAGGAAAATTTTACATCCTTTTCTTTTATCCTTTTTTACACATACACACACACACACACACACCCACACACACACACACACACACACACACACACACACACACACACACACACAGAGTTACGAGTATATCTTCTTGTTTTGACTCATAATTGTTTTAACCTTTATAAGTTAGTCTGGCCATGTTGGAATGTTATGGCACTGGAGAGGGACGCCTTCATGGTTTGGTGAGAAGCGGTACTAACAGTGAACTTCCTTTAACCTTTCTCCTAAGACTCGTAAATTCTTGGTTAAATTGAAAATGCGACACAGGACTGTTCTATGTGACACCAATTCTTTCATATTTTAAAACAAGCAGAACCATCGCTTATTCTTAACCTTGGACAGTGCATTTCTCTTGACCTGGTTAATAGAGCCCATGTAAAAGTCCAGTTAACGGAGAAGTAGGCGAGACCATAAAGTATTGTCACGTAGACTTAATCGATGCTCGTATAACTTTAGTACTTTATTCCGGGTAAGGCCAGACTATTTCCCCAAGAATGGGAGTGCGTTATAGGATCTTAAGGTTAACACTGTCACCCTTAACGCTCTCACGGTCGGAACAACTCTAGTATTTTTATTTCAGCTAACGCCAGATGATTTTATTGAGCTGAGAGTAAAGGACCCAGACTTAAAACTATCACCATTAGTACTTTCATTTTCTGAGCAAATGTGGTACCCTGTCCCAGCAAACACCAGACGATTTTATTCAGCCCCAGAGTGAGTCACAGGATCCTGGGATAGTGTCCACTGTTCCAGCTAACGCCAGACGATTTTGTTCAGCTTAGGGTGAGTCCTTAGAGTGTTAACCTGCCTTCGATCCCCTCCGAGACTATTTTCACGCGGTGCAGTTACCTTCGTGTTTATATCTTTTACGACTCAACTTCAACTTCCCAGCGACACGTGAGGCCGTTTTGGCACCCCATTTATCTGATGTTATTAACCCTGGCTGCGTGATTATTTTTTTTTTTTTTTCTCATGTTATTAACCCTGCCGATATATATATATATATATATATATAAGCAATAGATTTGTTGCTTGGAAAGCGCAGCCGTATAAGGAACAGGAACACTAGTGTAGATATGACCCACATCATGTTTACTTCTTGCCAACGTTTCGAAACATACACGTTTCATCATCAGAGCCTGTACACAGGAACAGCACCATTAAAACAAAAGAAGAGAATATTAAACATATATGCCTAAAAATTTATTTTTTTTTACAAAAAAAGAGAGGTGCGGAAAGAAAAAAAAATGAAAACACGAATAGTATGAAGATTAAAAAAAAAGAAAAAAAAAAAAAGCGACGACGATACCAGCAATGTAATAAAAAAAATTGTAGGAGATTAATATGTATGCCTAGACTTGTCGATAACATTGTTGGATTTTTATCGACAAGTCTATGCGTACATATTGATCTACAATTTTTTATTACATTGCTGGTATCGTCGTCTTTTTTTTTTTTTTTTTCCATATTATTTGTTTTCATTTTTATTTTCTTTCCGCATCTCTTTTTTTTTTGTAAAAAAAAAAAATATATATTTTTAGGCATATGTGTTTAAAATTCTCTTCATTTGTTTTAGTAGTGCTGTTCCTGTGTACAGGCTATGATGATGAAACGTGTATGTTTCGAAACGTTGGCCATAAATTAACATGATGTGGGTCATATCTACACTAGTGTCCCTTAAATATATATATATATATATATATATATATATATAATATTATATTATTACCATGATTATAGTAGGTCTTCTACAGGCGACTGAAATATAAAATAAATAATCGTAATAAATGATTAATTGATAATATTTCTAACAGAAATTATTTTTTACAATTTCTTAAGCTAAAATAGACTACCCTGGTGCAGCTGGACTTAAATGAAAAAGACTTCGTCGTGCTGAACGGGTTGAAAATATCTCCCTCAATCTTAAAAAAAATCATGGCTTAGCAAACATGAAATTTTAAGTCATCAGCTTACCAAAAGTTAAAAGTTTTCCTCTGTCGCCAGTATTAAAATAAATTCGTCTTACACCGAATGAAATAATCGAAACTTAATCGTATAGACAGATAGATTGAAATAATTTATGGATTTTCTTTTTTATCCAGTTTCTCTTGAGTAGAATCGTTTACTGTTAACTGTAACATGTTAAAAGGCGATGTTATCAAAAACTATAAAAAAAAAAGTAATAATGGTTATGGATAGCAAGGTTAGGTTAATATTAAAGAAGAAAAGTCTGAGATAAAGAATAAAGTAAGACCACTATTTTTTTTTAAGTGACAAGAGTGAAACGAAAAACTAAAGCTTATATAGAAGGTATTTTAAAACCAACTCCCTCCCTCCTAAGCTAAAGAAATAGAGACAGCAAAATAAATAAATAATATTACAGAGAGAGAGTTTAATTTTTATCATTCTCATAAGCAAAAAAAATATTGGGGATGGCAGAAAAAATATATATATAAAAGTACAGAGGAGGGGTTATAAAATGCCTTCCCTGCCTCTCCACGTTGAAGCTTTTAATTAATCCCTTTAGCTGGACATCTATCTATCTGTGTATATCTGTCTATCTATCGATCTCCATGTATCTATCTGTCTATGAATTTAGTGTATCCCGGCCATCCCGAACAGGTATATTTAATTCTTTCTGCTATTTGACGGATTTAGAGATTAATGAAGGCTATATCTAATCCCTCTAAGTACCTCCTAATGTTACATAAATTATTACGAGATGGCAAGTGAGATATATAAGACATCCTCGTACTGAGAGGGTGAAGAACATGCCCTCACCCCTTCCCCCTCTGTCTGTCCACGTTCGAGTCGTAAATCAAGGGTGGAGTTTTATGGTGGTAATGGTGTGTCTGAGGGCGTGTATTATGTGTGGGATTGTGTTTGCAGAGAGAGAGAGAGAGAATGTGTGTGTGTGTGTGTGTGTGTGTGTGTGTGTGTGTGTGTGTGTGTGTGTGTGTGTGTGTGTGTGTGTGTGTGTGTTTGCTACCTCCACACGATTGTAAGCAGTGTGGGAGACAGCTCCAGTCGTGTAGGTAAAAGTGGAGGCAATACCTAACTCTTCCAAAGTCAGAAATGGTCCCTTAAGCTGAATATAATTGCTTGTAGGTAGCTACTGAACTGAAGGGATAGAATGTTCCCCGGGGTGTAGGATTTAAACCAAAATTCAGGGCACGTGCAGATTGAGAGGCAACCGTGTTAACAGTGGGACACCTTGGCTCAGATCACAGCCCGTTGTTGTGTAATGAGAGATGGAATTCGCAGATTTGTGAAGCAGACTAAGAGACTTTAGGTCGGAGTGGGGAAAGATGAGGAACTACCTTGTCTTCCTGTTGATTGGGGTAGGGTATTAAGGGTTATATTAGTGGTAGGCGATGGTTAGCTATGTGATTTGGCTTGACAGTGCTGCCATGTGATCCAGTAGGGAGATGCTGGGAAATATAGCAGTGTGAGACCTGCCATAGTCGAAAGAGCTCCTGTGTTCTATTCCAGCTGACGCCAGACGGTTTTATTCAGCTTAGAGTGAATGAAGGAATCTGAGTTAATACTGTCATCATTCACTCATATAGTCGGAAAAACTCTCGGTATTCTTTTCCACCTAACGCGAGGCAGTGTACTCATAATTCAACTGAGAGAGAGTCATGGAATCCTGAGAGAGTTAATTATCGTGCTTCGGAGGGCACGATGATGTGATAGAACCAGTGGATGAATTTAATATGAGCTCGTCGAGAGAATAAAGAAGGAAGTTATTCAGACATTTCATTCCAAACTTATTCTAATGATATGAGAGTTAACATCCTGCTGTAGGCCCCCCTCACTATAACCTCCCCTCCTCCCAGCCTCCTGTTCTAGCCCTGCACTACCTTCTGACCCCTCCCTCACTCACCTGCCTTTCCCACGGCTCCATTCATCGCGTCACGCTCTGGAGGTGGACAGGCTTCCGGCATTATTGTGCATCATGTTCCCCTCTCACCCCCTTGACCTTCCTTCAGCCGCTCAGGAACCAAGATCCCTCTGTTTGTATCTATCTGTCTGTCTGTATATCTGTCTGTCTATCTGTCTGTATATCTATCTGTCTGTCTATCTATTTATCTGAATGACATTTTAAACAGGATATCAGTCTGACGGCGTGATGTCATTGATAACGTCACGTCGTGCGAGGTGAACGTCAGAGCAAACTAGCATGAACCGGATTTAATAACTTGAATCCAGTGGCGTCATGTATTTATTCATTTATTTATTCTGCCTCCAGATGACTATATTAGGGAGACATCTTAGAGTGAAGGGAGTAATTAAGGTTGCTTTATAATTATCTGACCCGCCCAATTCTCTCTCCAAAGCCGAGTACAGTCGTTCAAAGGTAACAGGAA
>NC_137029.1:26009999-26052499 GCF_032717465.1 Coenobita brevimanus | reverse complement strand
ATCATGTATGCTTCATAAACTGTAGATTCTTTTTCCATAATACAATGTAGTACGAACTAGAGATTCAGTTTGCTTAAGATTTAGGCTCATATTCTCTTAGGGTAAGAAAGTTCCTGAGCACATTTTCCTTAGCGATTTGTTTTTGGCTATGGTTGGTTAGTAATATTTTGCACTTTATTTATGCAGAGTTTATGGATAACTGAAGGGTTTATGTACCACAGAAGAGGATACTAATGTGTAATAAGCAGAATAAATCGCTTAGAAAGAGGTGTTAGGGAGCATCCTTAACCGAAGAGAGTTCAGACCAGTATGTATAACGTATGGTCGTGGTGTTAGCTGTGGAGAGAGAGAGATAGAGAGAGAGAGAGAGGGTCATGGTTTTGTCGTGGGAGTTTACCATGAGTATATAATGCTGTACTGTATAGCTGGATTTTCACGCTAGAGAGAGAGAGAGAGAGAGAGAGAGAGAGAGGCAAACAGGGTTACCTAGCAAACGATGAATAGTAGATAGGTAGACATAAGATAGGTAGGTAGTTAGCTGTGTTGGTATGGAGATTTGTTTATATAGGGATAAGTAAATGTGAGTAAATGAATGTAAGGACAAATGTTAGAGAGAGTGAGAGAGTGTGATCGATGGCTGGACACACAACCTAGTCACTCAGATCGATGAAAGGAGATAGCCATTCAGAAGCAGACAGAGCGTAGATAATCACATGAAATATAGTACAGAGACTGATAAACAGACAAGTAAGGATAATAAAGTAATAGAGGTAATAATGTAGTTAGTTGAATATTAAATAATGACATAATTATTAGAGCACAGCGGGAGGTGATATGGGGGTTGGAAGGAAGGATGGAAGGATAAAATGAAGGAGGGAGGGAAGGAACGAATGAAGAAAGGCGGGAAGGAAAGGAAGAGGGGGGAAGAAAAGTGAGGAAAAAATTGATGGGGGAGGGGCAGGAAGAATGAAAAGAAGGACGGAGAAATGATTAGCAACGAACGGAAGGAAAGAAGGCTGTAGGAGAGAAGAAAAGAAGGAATGGAGTGAAATTGGGAGAATAGGGGGAGAAAAGTAACGAAGACAGGAAGGAAGAAAGTAAATATTGGAGACGTGGGGACAAAAAATAAGGAAAAGAGGAGCAAAAGGAGGGAAGGAATGAAGAAAGGTAGAAACGAGGGAGGGAAAGTGGGAAGGACGATGGAGGGAAAAGAAGGAAGAATAGAGGGATAAGAGGAACGAGGCTAAGTGGAAGTGATGGAAGGAGGAAAAGAGAAAGATGAAAGAAAAAGAGAGATGGGTAAAGTGAGACAGCATTACAGACAGACTGACAGATAGGCCAGAGGGTTAATCAGATGAGAGGCTCTTAATTATGCAGAGAGAGAGAGAGAGAGACTAATTAAGAAACTGGAATATTGTGAGCAAGAGAAAACCTTAGAATATTCATGGCGTGTTTGAGTGAGATTGCCTGTTATATAGAATAGAATGGATTCCGTGATGAGAGTAAATGGAATTTTCTCTCTCTCTCTCTCTCTCTCACACACACACACACACACACACACACACACACACACACACACACACACACACACACACACACACACACACACACACACACACACACACACACACACAACACAGAAATAACAGAGCCAGGGCCATAGGCATATTAGATAAACATAGATAGATAGATCGATGGTGGAATAGATATCTGAGAAATGAGAGAGAGAAAGAGGGAGAGAGAGAGAGAGAGAGAGAGAGAGAGGAGGAGGAGGAGGCAAGGGTGGTGAGACAAAGTAGGAGAGTCAATATTAACCCTTTCAGCCCCAAAGGATGCCGGGTATATATCATTCTAACTGTTTTCAGACGATTTTATTCAGGAGAAACTTCGAACTGGAGGGGTTAGATCTAGTCTTCATTTATCCCTTCACTGTTAGGGGCTTGTATGCTGAATAAAATCGTCTGGTAGAGGCATAAATGATACATAAAGACGTGATTGTGCTGGAAGAGGGAGAGAGAGAGTGAGGGTGGGAATGAGGGAGAGAGAGTGAAAGAGGGTGGGAATGAGGGAGAGATATTTGAGATGGGGAGACCTGAGTGAGGGGAAAGTTAGAGGTAAGGAGAGAAATGAGATTAAGGGAAAGTGAAGGAGACCAGCTGGAAAATGGAGGGAGAAAGGAAGGGGAGGGAGGAGGGATGGAAGAATGTTGCGAGAGAGAGAGAGAGAGAGGAGAATGGTGAGTAAGAGAGATGAGAGAGGGAAGGAGAAGGGAGGGAAGGAGGGAGGGAAAGGAGAGGGGAGAGAGGGAGGGAGAGGAGAGTAGCAGTGAAAGACAAAGGAAGGTCGGAGAAGGAAGAGAAGAGAGAGAGAGAAACAAGAGGAGAAATGAGAGGAGAGGAGAGGGGGGAAGGAGATTAGGTGGAATATGTTGATAGAGGGACGGATGGAATGACAGGAAGGGATGGAAATGGTTTGGGGAGGGGTAATGAAGGAAGGGGAGCTACAGTAAGGTTAGGAAGAAATTAGAGTGGAGAAGAAAAGGAGAGAGAGAGAGAGGAAATTTTTGGAAAGGTTCTAGAAGATGAGTCGGTGAGAAAATGGAGAGAAGGATGTGAAAAACGAAAGTGAGGTAAATATGAGAAAAGTTGGGAAGAGCAGACAGAAACGTATGTGTTTGCTGGAGAGAGAGAGAGAGAGAGAGAGAGAGAGAGAGAGAGAGAGAGAGAGAGAATCAGAACATGGACAGGGGTGAAGGCGTTTTTGGTGAAAGATTAAAGGGAGGGAGACTTGGAGAGAGACAAATGAGGGAGAGAATGCCCGAGGGAGGAAGAGTTAGGTTTGGGGAGAGAGAAAAATAAAAGTTTGGGAGGGATGGTAGAAGAAAGGAGGGAAAGAAGAAATGAAGGAAATAAGGAGAGTGAAGACTTTGGAGAGGAGAGGAGGAGGGGCACAAGGAACAGGGAAGGAAGGAAGGAAGGAGGGAGGGAGGTATGAAAGGGGAGGAGGGGAAAGAAATAGGGAGAAAAATTTGTTAGGTTAGGTTATGGAAAGACTTGAAGAGAGAGATGTGTGTGTGTGTGTGTGTGTGTGTGTGAGAGAGAGAGAGAGAGAGAGAGAGAGGCTTGCTGTTTAGTGACTTTGGATGGCTCATTCGCTAGTTCCAAATTCGGGATCAAAGAGAAACCCAAAGAAAATGGGCCAATTAAATGGACAAGGCGGAACTACTTTGTGTGTGTGTGTGTGTGAGAGAGAGAGAGAGAGAGAGAGAGTCCGATTTTTTTCTGCGCATATCCTACGTGAAAGGCCCAGCAAGGGATGCATAATGGACGCCATACTAATGCTCGTTTTAATTGAGAGAGAGAGAGAGAGAGAGAGAAACCCACATGTTTGTTACAGTATCAGCAAATATGAAGTGAAGCATATGTTGGTCGTCGTTAAGACAAAAAAAAAATAATAATGACTACGTTACATGACAAGTTACGTGACCTCAATAAGTAAGGAGAGAAGACGTTGGATTCATTGTAAAGTCACGTATACTGAAGCGACAGATATGTAAAAGAATTAATCCTTGTTTTTCAGGTTGCAAAGAAGTATCTGTAAACTGCTTTTCACTGGAGATTTTCTTTTATACTGACATTTAACTATATCGCGTAAGAATAGTTTTATTTGCCTATGCAGTACCAATATATCAAGTTCCTATGATTTTATGTGAAGCAGTGAAGTAGGTAAAAGGATGCAGTTGTACCCGCAAATGGCTGCTGTTGTATCATATCAGCAAAAATTATATTCCGTAGGATGGAGTGGAGAGATGAGTGAAGGGGGTGTAAATTGGAGAGATGGCAGCCTGATGGCGAGGCTTGGAGGAGACTCATCTGCGGACATCTTTTATGAAATTGCGGCGTTTGACTGTAAATAATGATAAACTTCATCTTTTTTATTTACTCCAGTGTGACTCCGGACGTAGTAGAGTATGTGATGCTTAGTAACTTAATAGCTTAATGACTAGCGTACCGTAGATTAAAAATTCATTGTAGGACTGGAGTTAATCAGATCATGCACAATTTTTGAAGCTCAGATTATTTTCACTCATTACTAAGATTAATAATTCAGGCTTAGCAGACTAAACCTCGATTCGCGATATATTTAAATGTTACATAAATTATCGTAATCTAGCAGTTATAAATACTTTGCAGTTGATCAAGGACCTCGCCCTCAGCAACGATTAGGACATTAATGATGGTAATTTCCGTCTGACATGCAAAGCCTTGATCCATGTAGGTGATTAATAATTGAAAGCACTCGTGGCGTAAAGGCAAATCGTGAAGCCGGTATTACTTTGAAATATCACTTTGAAGCAGTTGCAGCTTTGAAGCACTGCTTGTTTTGACGCTGTTATAACATTGAAACACCACTTGATTTGAAGCAGTTGTAGCTATGAAACACCACTTGATTTGAAGCAGTTACATCTTTGGAATACCACATGATTTGAAAGTTATAACTTTGATCACCACTTGATTTCAGTTTACTCTTCATAACTAGTGACAGCTGCCATCGAAGCGTAGAGGAAGAGAACATAGGAAGATTTTTGGTATTAAAACTCAGCAGTGGCATTTATTTACCTTTCCTTGCCTTAATGTAATGCAGAAATATTCCATACCCTTATGACGATCATCACTATCGTCATCATCATCATCATCATCATCATCATCATCATCAGCCATGAGTCATTAATATCAGTCATCAGTATCAGTCGTCAGCCATCAATCGTCATCATCATCATCATCATCATCATCATCACCCCCCCGCCCACAGTAAGGGAGTGAGCTAGGATGCCTGAACACTGGTATCATTAACACAGGGACAAACACTAATGGCAACAACAACAACAGTAACATCACTCATACCACCACCACCACCACCACCACTAACAACACCCCTACCACCACCCCTACCACCACCACCAACAACAACAACAACAATAACAATAATCAGCCACCCAGCTAAACAAAGGCAGTATGACCTTGACCCTCCATGACCTGATATACCCGAGTAATGACAATCCGCCGCCATTTGACTGAGACCAGTATTACAAAGAGAATCCCAGCCAGCCATCCCTCACCCTACCCCTCACCCTCACATCCCTCTCCCTACCCCTCACCCTCACATCCCTCTCCCTACCCCTCACCCTCACATCCCTCTCCCTCAAATCCCTCTCTCCCTCCCTCCCCACTCACCTGCCCGTCCCCCACCTTGTCCACCGGTAATTAGAGGCTGTGACCCTTATCAGCGATCCGCCACAGGTGCCGTCATTCAGGGAGAGGGGAAGTGGGAGGAGGAAAGAGGGAAAGGGGGAGGAGGAAAGAGGGGAAGGGGAGAAGAGGAAAGAGGGGAGGGAGGAAATGGCAAAGGGGGACGAGGGGTGGGGTGCTCCTCCCCTCTCCAACCCTCACTTGTCTTTGCACCTTCTCATTTCTCACACATATATTCGTCAGGTGAGTGAAATTTGTCTTTGGAGCAGCCAGAATGAAACATGAATTCCTTACCTGTAATTTCCTCACTTCTTTCTTAGTCACATCACGTTTCATCATGGCGTGGATTAACAAACTTCTAATCTACTCACTGTCCTGCCTTTTTTTTTTTTTTTCTTCGTAGGACGGGGAGTGTGTAGAATCTTTCCTTGTCTTGTCCTTGCTGCCAAATCAAATCTTAGATGCGGGAGGAATATTGCCTTACGTAAATTAGTGTTGAATGAAGGACAAGAAGAAGCAGACTTTTACCGTGTTTTCCCTCTAATACTTGTCTCCCCTCAAACCATTACAGTTTTTTCCAGTGTTGTAATTTGACCACGCTCTCTCTCTCTCTCTCTCTCTCTCTCTCTCTCTCTCTCTCTCTCTCTCTCTCTCTCTCTCTCTCAGATCTTAACCCTTGTCCTCCACGTAGCTCATCTGATCTTACTCCTCCTCCACCCAAACTCCACCTGCTCGTATTTCTTTTCTCCCTGGAATTCACCTGATCCCACCACTTTTATCCTTGACCTCGCCTCATTTTATTCCTCTGGCCGTATTCCCGTGAGCTTGGAGACTCCTTTAGCTCCTCCTCCCAAGCGATTTATTTTTGTTTTTGTCATCGTCATTGTCAGTGTCTGTCATCGTCATCAAATAATAATAATAATAATAATAATAATAATAAGAGTAATGATAATAACAATAGTAATAATAACAGTAAGAGTAATAATAATAATAATAATGATAGTGGTAATAATAATTCTCGCCTCAGTCTATTGGTTAATTTCGTTCGCTAAGGATGTTGTTTTTTGGCGTTTTGTGTTTGTGTGTTTGTCGGTCTGTCTCTGACTGTTTTCAGTCTTTTACGACATTATTGCAGATGTTTGCGTTCTCTGAGTTATCTTGTTTATCATGTTTCGTTTTAGTTATTACATAGGGTGGGAAGATGTGCAGAAACAGGAGCAGGAAAACAGAAGAGCCGAATCAGCCACATTTTGTCAGCGATGTGATCCATAAGATTTGTAAAAACTGAAAATTCTTCCTTATTTATTCTCTTCTTCCGCAATTTCTTCACCGCTACTTCCATCACTTCCTCCTCATTTTACCTCACTTCTGACTCTCATTTCCATTTTACCCCAAGACTCCACTTTTTCCCCTGCATCCAAGTTTTTCACCCCCCATTCTCATTTTTTTTTAAACATATCTCTACCCCACTTCCTCCGTTTCCTCCCCATTTCTTCCCCGCGTCTCCTCATTTTCCTCTTTTCTTCCCACATCATCTCCCCAGTCTCTTCCCCACTTCCTCCCAGATTCTCCGCAATTTCTTAACCACTTCTTTCTAATTTCTTCTCTATTTTTCCCTCCTCCTCCCCAGTCCTTTCCCACTTCTCCCAGTTTCTCCCCATTTTTCCCCTTGCTTCTCCAAAGTATCCATTTTTGCTCTTAATGCTCCCAATTTCTCCCCTACTCCCTTCCCATTTTCTCCCCAAATCCTCCCCGTCTCTCCCCCACACTTAGCAACTTCCTTCTACGTCCCCCCCCCCTTTTTTTTTTTTTTTTTTTCGAAAGTGGGCCAGTTTTGTAGAGCCCATGATTAAATTTGGTATTTTTTTTGGATATGCATGAGGTGGTGATGACGGCGGCCCTATTACTTGGGACGAGAAAATTGAGTAGCGAAAAACATAAATCTTGGGCGTAAGGTAGTATGTCGAAGGAAAGATTAAAAAAAGAAAAAACTTTCGAGGAAATTAAGTGGAAAAAACACCTTAGAAGAAAAGTACTGTGTCGTAGGAAAGCAAAAAAAATAAATAAATAAAATAAAAAAAAAATAAAATACCTTCGAGAAAATTTAATGATGAAAAATTAGGACGGAGGAAAGTTTGTCGTAGTAGAAAATCAAAAATCACGGGAAAAACTAAATTAAAAAAACGAAAGGAAGCATGTAGAAAGTTTTAAGAAAAAGTAGCTTACGAGAAAAATAAGTAAAAACATTGTGCAAAGGGAAGTATATCATAAAAAAATAAAAAGCATAACGTAAATAAATGCTTAAAATATTCCCTTCAAGACGGTAGCATTAATGGAAGTTGGTTTTTTCTTTCCTGAATCCACTGGGACTGGAGAGAGACGCCTTCACGTGTTGGCACCAATATAATCAGTCAGCTCCACTGATTGGTTGTATAAACATCCCTCAGGTCCCTCCCTGTTCCCCGAAAAAAGGGTGGGGGATTGTAGGAGAGGGGCAACTTCAGCCAGCAGTCCACTGGGTCCACGTTTCAGCAGAACGCGGGAATAGAAGTACTGCTACTACTACTACTTCCATGTCCACGAAACGATTTTCTTGAGCATAAGACTAACCCCTCATAAAGGAGGTTAAAAGTACTCCAATAGTGGAATGGGTTTGTATCTCCAGAGTGGTTAGTCTGTCCCAAGTAGTAAAAGCGTCTCGTGCTAACAAATTTGCCTGTACATGGCAAAATAATATAAGGCGCCATTTTACATAAGAGTTTTCTTCTCTATCACTACGAGATATTTATCCTAAGCTGAATAAAATCGCCTGGAATTATTCGGGTAAAAAAACACGCTTTACTACAAGGGGTGTATCATAAACTGAATTAAAACGTCTGATAGTAGCCAGATTAAATGGGGGGGGGGGTGTCCTCTGGTGAAAAATCGTCTGGAGTTTTTTTTTATGCACACCACTGCAATGGGTCTGTCCTAAGAAAAATCGTCTGGCTTTAGTCGGGTTAAATACACACTTAACTTCGAGGGGTCTATGCTAAGCTGAAAGAAATCGTCTGGTGTAAGCTAATAATAAAGGAGAAAGATAGGCGTATTCGGATTCCTTCAAAGTAAGGGACCTGTGCTTAGCTGAATAAAATAGTCTGAAAATCGTAGTTAACATGAAAAGTTATCGTAGGTCAGGTGAGGAGGGAAGAGTGAGGCTGTAAAAAGAAGTATGACGAGGAGAGAGAGACGAGACGAGACGAGAGAAGAAGGAAGAAGGGGAGGCAGGGAGAGGGGGAGCAGAAAACAAGGCGGTGAGGAGAAGAGGAGGGGCAGGAAAGGAAGAGAAAAGGAAGCAGGGAGAGACAGAAATGAGATAGGGAGAGGCAAACAGGAGGCATGGAGAAACAGGGGTCAGGCAGGGAGAGAGAAAGATGAGGCAGAGGTCATCAGGGTGAGGCAAGGAGAGGCAGAGGTGAGGGAAGGAGAAGCAAACGTGAGACAGGGAGAGGTATAAGTCAGGCAGGGAGAGTGAGCGGTGAGCAAGGTGAGGCAGGGAGAGGCAGCATCATCCACCACTTCATATTTCATTTCACTCCGGCCCTTTAGAAATGTGAGTAGTGGGGGTAGGGGGGACTTGGCTGAGCTGCTTCTATTAACTGTTTGACCTTTTTTCATGGATAGACTTAATGTATAATCCCAGGCAAATAAATGGTCCGAGTTTTAAATGAGCAACATGAAATTCATACATATTATTCTGGAAAATTTGTTAGGTTCCGAAGATCTCAGTACAGAGTTTCGAAATGTATTGCTGTCTCGTTATTTTCATTCAGCAGTAAGTGCTTATGTCCTGAGCTTTACATACATTCACTTTTATGTGTACGTCTGCCTACATTCATACACCAACACAACTTCATACACACTTAAACATATCTACAGCATCAAACATCTTGGCTTTCGACATATTTGCTTGTTGCACACATTAGGGCATTTCTGTATCTCCATATTTATGCTATGTTTTGTACACCCTCACACCTCAGCACATCTCCACACATCCACTAATATCCACACATAGTTATCTTTTCAGCACCAAACACCAGCAAGGTTTCCATAATTCTATACTAATATCTCCCTGTACACACACACACACACACACACACACACACACACACACACACACACACACACACACACACACACACACACACACACTTATCTACTTAAAAATCTATATCCCAATACTCCTGCATACTCCAGCACACCTTTAATATTTGTCATTTTCCTACTGGTCTCTCTCAGCCCATGTACTCGCTTGCCAACCACACCCACTCCACACCTGCAGCACGACACACACCCTCAACCCACACCTACACAACCACACACTTCTCTCGCGCTTAGAGCCTCACACTCTTATTCTACTACATATACACACCTACACTTACACCTGTTCTTCCACACCTGCAGCCCCACACTTACGCCTTCCACACTTCTCCCACATCCACACACTTACCGCTATATTTCTCTCTCCTGATGTTCACCCCACACCCAAACTCCCACACGTCCTTATATGGTTGTCCACATGTGTAGTCCCACACCAGAATACAATACACCTGCTCTTCCACACCTGTAACTTCACACCTTCACTCCACATTACATCCCCACACCGTGGCGCGCGCGCGCACACACACACACACACACACACACACACACACACACACACACACACACACACACACACACACACACACACACACACACACACACACACACACACACACACACACACACACACACACACACACACACACACACACACACACACACACACACACACACACACACACACACACACACACACACACACACACACACACACACACACACACACACACACACACACACACACACACACACACACACACACACACACACACACACACACACACACACACACACACACACACACACACACACACACACACACACACACACACACACACACACACACACACACACACACACCTGGTACAAGCAAACACAGGTATCTTGAATATGAATGAAGGGTTGGCTCAGCTTTAATGTTTTTCCATGTAGCGTGCAAATGTTTCCCCCCTGCTCTCTCTCTCTCTCTCTCTCTCTCTCTCTCTCTCTCTCTCTCTCTCTCTCTCTCTCTCTCTCTCTCTCTCTCTCTCCATTTCACACTTCTTTCCTCTCATCTTATTTCATCCTCATTTCTGGGACTTCTTTCACCCTCTCTGCCCAAGCACTTATCCCCTCTCCTTTCCTCCCTTATAACATATCTCTCTCATCATCGCACACCCTCCACGCCTTTCACCTTTCCTCCTTCCCTCGCCGCTCACCCTTCTTCCATCACCCTCCTCCCTCATCCTCTTTCAAACCTCTCTTCTCTTCAAACACCCTTTCTCCCCTATAGCCTTTTCCTCCTTACCCCTCACCCTGCTGCCATACCCTTCACCCTTGTCCCTAGCCTATAACTCTTCTCCCTCCTTACTTACCTTCCTGAATCACTGTCTGCCTTCCTTCCTCACTCCTTACCTGTCCATAACTCTCCTCCCTCCTTCCTATTCTCTCTCTCTCTCTCTCTCTCTCTCTCTCTCTCTCTCTCTCTCATGCTTCTTTTTCAGCCGCCCCACATCCTCCTCAGTTTTACTGTTTTTCACATAGCATGCAAATGTTCTGCTGCTTCCCACATACCTGTATCTCGCTTTTCCTACTCCATAACCCTCTCACCCTCATTCCTCCATCCCTCACCCTTCTGCCTCCACGTCCCACCTTCTCCCCTTCTTCACCCTTACGCTCTTTCCTCCCGCACCCCTTACCTTTCGTCTCAGAGGCTTCTTCACCCCTTACAAGTCTTTCTTTGCCCTCATCCACCTTCTTCACCGTATAGGCAGGTTCCTCGCCCCTCCCCGTTGTCCCTCTCTGTAACTCTTTTCACCCATCACGCCCCTTGCCCACCTCTTTATCCCCTCACTCCTCTTCACCCTTCACCCCTGTCCCTCATCCTCACTTGTACCTCTCCACCCGTATCTTGTATCTCCACTACACCATCTTCACCGCAGTATCATCCTCTCAGCATCTCATTCTCACTCCTTTTTACCCACTTCCCACTCTCTTTCCGTTCTTAATTTCACGTCTTTTCTTACAGACCCGTCCACGTTCTTTTTCTTTTTAATTCCATGCTTTCATTCTCATCCCTTCGCCTTATATGCTCATCGTTTACATCTTTACTCTCCCTTTTCCTTTAACAGTATATATATTCTTGTTTGCCTTGTCACCTCTCAGTCCTTTCACATTCTTTTTCACCCCATTTCACTCTCACATTACAGTTCTTTAATTCCATTCTCTCCTCACCCACTTCATTCTCTCTCTCTCTCTCTCTCTCTCTCTCTCTCTCTCTCTCTCTCTCTCTCTCTCTCTCTCTCTCTCTCTCTCTCTCAGCACAGTTCATCTTGTTTTAGGTATGACCCTTGACCTTTTTCAACACACCCTTTACACCATTACCTACCCCACTCTCCGTCTCCTTCCGTCCCTGATCTTCCAGCCTCACATTTCCTTATTAGCCTTCTTCCGTCACCCTTAATCCCACTCATTCCTTCCTCTCCCCTTCCATCCGCATCCTCGCACGTTCACCCTATCTTCCTTACACCATCATCCCTTCAGATCCAGCTCTTTCGTCCCCCTTTCCTTCCTTCCTCACGCTCCTGTCTTCCTCCTCCTCCTCCTCCTCCTCGTCCTCTTCCTCCTCCTCCTCCTCCTCTTCCTCTTCCTCTTCCTCCTCTTCCTCCTCCTCCTCCTCCAACCTCTTCAACCCGTCCGTCCACCTGACTCTCTCCATCTGTAATGAAGCTCTACACTTATCCCTCCCACTCCTCGTCCCACCTCATCAATCATCTCCTCATAGATTTGATTATTGGCTTATCTTCTCCCTCCCTCTCTCTTCACCTCTCTTACCCTCTCCTCCACCTTTTTCTCCTCACCTCTCACTCCAATATTCTTAATTAAATACTCCCTTCTTACCTCCTACTTCTCTCTCGTCCCTCCTCACGCTTATCACTCTCACGCTGTCTCGTTTCCCACCCTTCCTACCTACTTTAGACTCATCATCCATCTGGCACTACTTTCCCTCACCCTGCCTCCTTCACTCCCCCTTCGCACCCCCTTCTTCCCCTTTCTTTTCTCACTCTTGCTCCTTTCTCACCCTTGCTTCTTCACTCCTCCTCCTCCTCCTCCTCACTCAACTCCCGTATTCCTTCTCCTTCCTTTCCCTACCTCATACTCCATTAAACCCTTCTCGACCCCCCCTTATCCCCTCCTCACCTCCTTACCCCCTCCTCACCTCCTTACCCCCTCCTCACCTCCTTACCCCCTCCTCACCTCCTTACCCCTTCCTGGACCTCCCCTTACTTCCTTTCCTCAGAAGCCCCACTTACCTCTCTCACGCCCTCATCAATCATCTACCCTTATATTTGCTTATTAGGTCCTCTTCCCTTCCCTCTCCTCACCCCTCTCACCCTCTGCACTTCCCTCTCATATTCTTTCACCCCTCCATCCCACCAACACTTCACTTCCCTTATTAAAAGGAATATCATTCATCTTTCAACATCTGTGATCTATACTGTGTTTATTGGAAAGATTTTGTTATATTGATGGTCCATATGACGATGAATGTTTAGGATGGAAAAGATGAGGGAAACGAAGGCTTGAAAAACTCGGTAAATGGGTAAGGAACTAAAATTGAATGAAAATTAATGCTAAATATCCTTAACCCTCCGTCGGTCATTCGCCGTGCCTCTCCCTCCACCCCACTCGCCCATCCCTCACCCTTACCCATCCGGTACCCCTCACACCCAGCACCCTTCACTCACTCACCCCTCAAACTCCTCTCCCACCCCTCACCCCCCGCCCACACCCCACGCCCACACCGGCTTCACCCCACAATCGTTAAAGGCAGAGAAGTTTGGCAATGAAGGCACATAAATTCACAGTTAGTGTGGGAAATGAGGGCTATAGTGGTGGAGGAGAGGGGAGAGTAATACACACACACACACACACACACACACACACACACACACACACACACACACACACACACACACACACACACACACACACACACACACACACACACACACACACACACACACACACACACACACACACACACACACACACACACACACACACACACACACACACACACACACACACACACACACACCACTAAGTTAGAGGTGTGCGTTAGATTAAGTTTAATTTGGCCGAGTTTCAGACTGTTCTTAATTGAAGGATTTTTGTTGCGAGAAAAGCTGGGCGGAAAGTCAGGGTGCGAGAGAAACAATAAGACAAGTTTCTTCTGTCCACCTCAATTATGGTTTCAGCCCGCCTGTGTCTTTTTATGATTGTATTTTATTTTTTGGTGAATTGTTATGTGTTGGTGGTATTATTTTTGCGGTATTATTTTATTATATTATTATTATTATTATTATTATCATTATCATTATCATTGTTATTGTCATCCTTGTCGTCGTCGTCCCTAAAATAATGATGCTGACAAAAGAGAAAGTTTCTTTTTCAAGGTTTAACATCCTCATCAGTCCTCCTCCTTCTCCTCCTCCTCCTCCTCGTCCTCCTCCTCCTCGTCCTGTCATCGTCATCGTCGTTCCCAAAGGCAGTAACTTCAACCGTTGATACTACACACGACCTTGTTGATGGCAACGAGGAGGAAAAGAAATTAATAAAGTCTTTCTAACTTTAAACAAACTAGAGACGCCTGACGATAGCGAGAAGAAATTGCCTTTGAGACGGAGGCCAACCGCTCGTTTAGGATTGATTTCTTTCCATTCCAGCGACCTTAATTTTTGACCCGTGACCTACCTTTTCGAATTTATGAGGTATGGTAATGTCAAAAGTTACTGACTTGGAAATGTTGAGGTTTCTTGATCAACGTATTAAACTTGGAGCCCAAACTGATAGACACACACACACACACACACACACACACACACACACACACACACACACACACACACACACACACACACACACACACACACACACACACACACACACACACACACACACACACACACACTGACAAATTACCATCTTCTGTCTGCCAGGCAGTAAAAAGACATAGCACACACACACACACACACACACACACACACACACACACACACACACACACACACATTACCATCTTGTATCTGGCAGGCAGTAAAAAGACGACTCGGTACAGTTGCAGACAAAAGTTTGCATAACGATTCACTTCTGTTTCTTCTCACTCTCCTCTGCTGCCTAATATTGGTGATCTTAGAACGTCTTAGTGTGGATGTAGGTCCATACACGATAATGTTTAATATTATGTGTCAGAGAGGAAAGTGACGGACATGCCCAAAGTGTGAAGGAGAGAGAGAGAGAGGAAAAATGTGAAGTGAGTGTAATGCGAGGCGGGTAATGAGAGGGAATGAGTGGAGAGTTACGTCCTAATCAGACTGTGGTATCCTGGAGAACATTACACAGCGCTCTTTTGATAACACAGACATTGATCCTCTAGGTAATGCGACACTAGTTCCTTTAAGTAATCTCTTCACGTCATCTACGTAATAAAGCCTTTTCATAAATAAATACTTTTTTTTATATATTCTGTCTTCCACTTTGCCATTTTATTTAGCGTATGAATGATACCCCTCTTGGCTCCTTCAGTACATTATTATTTATTTAGTTATTTATTTTTTAGCTTTTGTTACCAGTGGACGATTTTATTCACCTTTAAGGATTCCTCACGTAGTGAGGTTATTTAGGGTATGGAATATGTGCAAGATTCATTGGTCATTTTCTGCTTTGTGTGGAAAAACATGTTAAAAGATAGTGTTTGCTGTTCTAAAAAGTATGTTAAAAAAAAAAAAAATAGTCTTCTATGTTCTGAAGAGAGTATTTTTTTTTTTTGTTACTTGCAGAAAAATTAATATAAAAATAGTTATTTGGCAGATTTACGGAAAACACTGTAGATATTGAAAAGTATGTTAAATAATTATGTAGAGCACCAGATTTTTGGAAGACATAATTGTCATATTTTTCTATGTTAGAAAATAGTTGTAATACTCGTATCGCTCCCTGTTAAAGAAGGGTTGTAATATTTTCCTGTGTTAAAAAGGAAAGCTGGAAAAAAAAAAAAAGTTTAGTTGCTTTCGGGCACACACACACACACACACACACACACACACACACACACACACACACACACACACACACACACACACACACACACACACACACACACACACACACACACACACACACACACACACACACACACACACACACACACACACACACACACACACACACACACACACACAAATAAATCAGTCTTCAAGTTGGCCGTCCCATGCAATCCACAATTTTCCAGTTGGGGGATAGGGAGGGAATTAAGGGACATATGTATAACGTTTGCACGGGTATACCAGTGCCACCACGTGAAGGCGCTCCCCTCCCCTAAGAGAGCACGAGATTGGAACATAATAGTAGTAAAGTTGTTGTATGTAAAGGCATATAAAAATTTCATCCCTAAAGCCCCATAAGGATAGGAGACACAATATTATTTTTGTATTTTATATATAGTATAATTCGTAAGAAATCGAGTGCCGTATGTATGGATGTCAGTATACAGTATTATCTTTGTGTGTGTGTGTGTGTGTGTGTGTGTGTGTGTGTGTGTGTGTGTGTGAAAAAGTTATGGAAGGCACAGTAATACGAGAACATTTTCGACTTTATCTGTCAAAGGATATTTAAAGAATAATTTCAAAATACGCAAAAGATGCAAGACATTTCCTTTTTTCTTATATGGAACGAGGAAACCACTTGATCACACGAGAATACAACTTCATAATCTTGTATACTATCAGACACCCTCTAAGAACCTATCACTGTTTCATCACACAATAACAAACCCTACTTCTTGTTTACCTTTAGGAGCTTTCTAAGGGTAAAAGAATTCAGCCACCTAAATACGCAAGAATACGGCCTTATTTCACATATACAATAAGGGATATTCTTAACAAAGGAGAATGCAGCTTTTCCCTTTGTGTACCATCAGAGGTAATCTCAGTACACGGCAATACGGCCTCTTTCCTCCGTATACCATCATCAGCAACAGGTGGAAAACAGGACGCCAGGGATCCCAGTGCCCTGTTGAAGACCCTAGGGACTGTCCGCCTGTCCGTTTGTCTGTTACTTGTCTGTTTATGCCTGCCTGTCTGTTCGTCCTTCTCTTTGTCTATGTTTGTCTGTCTGTCCATCTGTCTGTGAGTTTGTTTATCTGTAGGTGTTTGTGTCTTAATTTGTCTCCGTCTGTCTGTCTTTGCCTGTCTGTTAATCTGTCGTCATCTGTCTTTTTTTCTGTCTTGTCTCCATCGGTCTTTGTTTATTGCATGTCTGTATGTTCGTCTGTTAACGTATGTCCGGTTGTTTGTCTCAGTTTATCCCTTGTAGTTGTCTGTATGTGTCCCTGTCCCCAGAAAGAGGGATGGTGGACTGATAAGGGCAGATTAATCCTGCAGTCCACGGGGTTCACAACAGCACACCAATCCAAGTATTGAAGGAGGTAATTAAGGTCATACGAGGTTATTTTGGCGTAAAAAAAAGTATCATTAAGTCAGGGACGTGTTACATCTTGGCAATTTGTTAATGGATGGCTTCCTTTGGGACGAGGGTGAAGGAGGTGAGAGCTAAGACAGTGTGTGAGAGAGAGAGAGAGAGAGAGTGAGAGAGAGAGCAATTTTCCTCAATTGTCTATACGTGACACAAAAATGAAAAATTGAACTAAAATATGACGAAGTAAGCAGTATTAAATTCTTTCAGGTCATTTCACGTTTGGGATTAAATTGACCTCTTGCTTGTGAATTTTTATGACTGTGTCCAAATTTGATCCTTACACACACACACACACACACACACACACACACACACACACACACACACACACACACACACACACACACACACACACACACACACACACACACACACACACACACACACACACACACACACACACACACACACACACACACACACACAAAATAAACTAATGCTGAATATTAGACTTACTGACATACGGTCGTAGAAATAGATATATGGAGATGACTGGCCGTATATTCCTGGCTCTGTTTACCCCTCGTCCGTATCTCTCTCTCTCTCTCTCTCTCTCTCTCTCTCGCTCTCGCTGTCGCTCTCTCTCCTATTTCCTTTCCATTTTTTTTTTCTGTTTAGTGTTATAAATTCCCTTCCCCTCTTTCGCAAACTGCACTGTCTTTTACTCTCTCACCTTCCTTTTCCTTTCCTTTCTCTCACATTATCTATTCTTGTCTTTACTTTCCTTCTTCTTTCTTCATTGTTTCTCCTCCCTTTCCCTTTTCTCATTCCTCAGTTGGTCTCCTCTCCTCTTCTCTTCATTCCTCCCCTTCTCTTCTACTCAACCACTTCCTTTCCTTACCCTTTTCTCACACTTCACCCCTCCTCTCCTCTTTCCCTCCTCTTACCTCTTCCTCTTTCTCGTAATTCCTCTTTCCCTCCCCTTTATATCCTACCCCCTTACTTCTTCTTTCCTCCCCTTCCCTTAGTTCTTCCCCTCACATTTTCCTCCCCTCTCTTCTCATCTTCCCTCTCTAGTCTCTTCCATTCCATATTCTCGCCATCTCTCCCACAATGTTCCTCTTCTCCCTTCCCTTCCTTCTGAACTCCCCTCCCCTCCCCTCCTCTCCGCTCCCATCCCGTCGTTTGCCTCTTCTCCCTTCCCTTCCTCTCCCCTTCCTTTCCTCGTTTTACCAATCAATCTGTCCCCTCCCATTGTCTCCCCTCTATACTTCCCTCTTTCCTGACCTATTCAATTCCCTCTCCCCTGCCATCCATTGTTTGCTATTTACCTTTCGTCCTCCTCATCCCCCCCCCCTCTCTCTCTCTCTCCTTTCTTTTATCACCTCTTCCCTCTCCCCTTCTGTCCCTTCCCCTCTCTTCTCTCATCTCTCCCTCTTTCATCACCCTCCCCTCCCCTCCCTCTTTCCGATTCCCTTGGCCTATATGGAATTCACCCACTTTCCCTTCTTCCCTTCTTTGATTATATTTCACATCACCACCCCTATCCCGACTCCCCTCCCATTCTCTTCTCCCCTCTTTCCAACTCTCTCCCCTCCTCTACTGCTCTCTTTTCCCTTCCCCCACGCCCGCTCCTTAACTCTTATTCCTCTCCAATCTCTCCTCCATTTTGCCTCCCTCCCCTTTCCATTTCCCTCTTTCGCCTGCTTTGACTTTTCTTCACTTCCTCCCCCCCATGTGTATATATGACCAGTGTCCCACCCACTTTGACTCTCTCTCTCTCTCTCCATGCATAAATACCTGTACGTATAATATCTGTCGATCGATCCTTCCAACATTTATCTTTCTCTCTCTTTTAGTCCGTCCCTCCGTCTGTCTGTCTACTCATAAATCCGGGCATTTTATGTACCTTACTTGTACTTCAGCAATTAGTAAGTCTTTTTTATGTGTGTTAATTCCGAAGCACGGACCGTAAAATATGAGCTTTGTGTTTCTACATTTATCTCTGTGTAATGTGTCTCTGCTGTCTGTCACCTGCCCTTTCCCCCCCCCCCCTCCCCGCACTGCTACCATAATTTCATCTCTCACTATAATTGAGTGATTAGAGTTCTTATCCATTATGCGTCACACCTGGGTTCCATTCCAGATGAGGGCGGAAAATAGGTGGGCAGATAAGTACGATTACATGAACGTTCCTACTCCACTCTGATTCCCTCTTTAACGTACAATCCTTTCTAAACGCATGCTCCTCTAGCCCTCTGAGTGTGGTACTGGAGAGGGACCCCTTCATGTGGTGGCACTGATATAACCATGTGAGTTCACTGCAGGTTATGCAAACGTCCCTTAACCCCCTCCCCATTCCCTGAAGGGAGGATAATGGACTGCTGTACGAGGGCATCTTCAACCTGCAGTCCAGTGGGTTCACATTTCAGATGAACCTGGGTCTGCAGTTACTACAGTTACTACCCTCTAATGTAGTGTCACATCTAATTTTGACCAAAGCACCACCACTCCAACAGATATTTTTTTGCGTTCATTTCCAAACCTATAACCCAAACTTCTTCCTTTATATCTCCAAGTGTGGGTGGGATGGGTCACTGCCCCAATTTAATTTTCTCACAGACATTTTCAGTTCAGTAAAACAAATATTTCACCCTCTTATGGTAGGGGCAGCTCAGGTATTTATTCCACATAACGCTAGACAATTTCATTCAGCTGAAAGAGAATCATAGGAGCCTGAGTGTGTTAACATGTGCTCTTCTTGCCTTGTATTCCCGACACTTCCCTTACCCAGTACCATTGCTACTAGTATGGGAGGGTCCGGTCACATCCCCGGTTGGAAAGTGGCGTCCTGCCCATTACGGAACAGTCGCCCTTTAGGACCCGTAAAACACGACTTGAGCGTGTCTAGTAGAGCTTGCCCGTTCATACAGGAGGCGTGTGCAGGCGGGCCGCTACGGTACATGCATACAAATAACCCACTTTTTTTTCTTCCTGTGCCTTTCCTTTCTTCTTTCAGCACTTCCTCTCACCTCCCTGCATCCATACTTATCTTCCTCCCACTTCTTCCTCTTCTTTGCCCTTTATTCCTCCTCTATCCTCTCTCCTTCCTGTCTTTCCTCTCTTCTCTGCCTTTCCTCCCTCCTCCTCCTCAAAATCATTCTCACTGCCTCCTCTGTCCTTCCACGTATCTTGCCCCCAATTTTCTCTCTTCCTTCCGGCTCTCTCTACTTTTATTTCCCTCTTCCTCCCCCCTTGTTTCTCCCGAACAAAAACCAATACCTGGACTGTCTGCTACTGGATCTGAAATTGCCTGGTGTTGATGGATGTGTTTTTTAGATATTCTTGGTGTTTTCTTCCTTTTTTCTTGCCCGCTCCTCCGTTCACCTCGCAGTACCCAAGCCTCTCATCCCTGCATATTGCCTCTCTTCCTTGTCCCCTTACTTTCTTTATTACTTTCTTTATTTCTCTTGCCCCAGCCTTATTTGCTCTCGTTGCCCTTATTCTACACCACTCCTTTTTCCCCCTCACCCTCTTTCCCCTCACTTCTCACCCTAACCCATCTTCCTCTCAGTGTCTCCTCTTATTGTTTCATCCCCCACGCTTCCCTCTCTCTCTCTCTCTCTCTCTCTCTCTCTCTCTCTCTCTCTCTCTCTCTCTCTCTCTCTCACCTTTTCTTCCCCCTCTTCCTTCCTTCTCCCTTCATCTCCCTCTCCCCTCCACCCCATCTCCCCTCCACCCCCTCTCCCCTCCCTCTCCTCTTTCCCCACTTCCTCTCTCACATAACAACCTTCTCCTCCCCTCTCACTCCCTCCCCTCACCCCACAAGCCTTCTATTTCCTCTCCCCTGTCCTCACCGCACGCACTTCCTGCCTCACCTCATCTTGCACTCTTCCTCCGTTCCTCCAGACATTCTCTCTCTCTCTCTCTCTCTCTCTCTCTCTCTCTCTCTCTCTCTCTCTCTCTCTCTCTCTCTCTCTCACACCTTCCTTGCATTGCTGTCTTTTTCATCACTGCATAGAAATAGGCACCATAGTCTTCCCAGCATCAAAATACCACGAAAAATTTGCGTAGGTATATTGCAGTTTGTTTTCCTTTGTACTCATTTGCATTCACTGTCTTTCCCCCAGCCCTCTTCCTTTCCACTCCTCTCAAAACGCGTCTTATCCCCCGTTTCCTTATCATGTCTTTCCTCAACCCTCTTTTCCCTCACCTATATCCTCTTCTCCATCCTCTAACCTCAGCCCTGACCCATATTCTATCCCCTCCCCTTCAGCCTTCCTTTTTCTCCTCCGTACCCCCTCACCCCTCTTTCCCCTCACACCTCTATTTTCCTCTCACCCATCTTTCCCTTCACCCCTCTTCCCTCACCTCTTTTCCCCCCACCCCTCATTTTCCCCTCACCGTTCTCCCCTCACCCGTCTTTTTCCCCCTCACCCACCCGCGTTTCATTTTACCTCCCTCATTCCCTCGTTACCCCTCTATGCCACTTCCCCTCTTTGCCATATTGCATTCTCCTCACTCCACCCTTGTTTCACTTCTTTCCCCTCTTCCTCGTTCCCTCCTTCCCTCACTAGCTCTGGTGTATCTCCTTCCCTCCCTGGTCATGTTTTGTCTCCTTCCCTCCCTCCCTCCTAATTTCCTCCCTCCTTAATCTCCTTCTCTCCGTACCTGTTTTCCTTTCCTTTCCTACCTGACATCAGCCCCCCCCCCTCTCTCTCTCTTTATCTGTATGTCTGTCTGTTTATCTGTCTGTCTATTTGTGTCTATCTATCTATCTATCTATCTGTGTATTTGTCTATTATGGCAACTCATTTTAGTTTCTCATGTTTCCACTTCGGTTTATATGTATCTAATATAGTACGATACGATACATGACATATTTATCTATCTGTGTATCTGTATCTATCTATCTACACACACACACACACACACACACACACACACACACACACACACACACACACACCGTACTTCACTCTTCCTCCCCTTTTCCCTCCTCCTCTCCTTTTCCTGTTCCCCCTCCCTTTACTGTTTCATGCCTCCTCCCTTCTTCGTTTTCTCCCTATCCTGCGGCGCTCTCTTTCTCATTCCCTCTGCCTCACCATTTTCTCATATTCCCTACTTCCCCCTTTCCTCCCTCTATATTCGTACTTCCTCTTTCCCTTCCCTTCTTTCATTACAGTCCCTCTCTTCCTGTTCCTCTCCCCTTTTCCTCTTTTCATTATCGACCCTCTTCTCGATGTCATATTTTCCCTATTTTCTCCAATCTTTTTCCCTTTTCTTCCATTCATCCTTCATCCTCCGTTTGCTTATCTTCCCTGCTTTCTCTTCCTTCCATTTCTCTCCACTCACATCCCTGTCTTCTTCCCTGATTCCATTTCTTCCTCTAATTCTTTTTTCTTTCATCCTCTGTGTGTGTGTGTGTGTGTGTGTGTGTGTGTGTGTGTGTGTGTGTGTGTGTGTGTGTGTGTGTCTCTCTCTCTCTCTCGTTCTTTTTCCTCCCCTCTTTCTCCCCTTCCCCCCCTTCGGACAGTTGCGTTCAATAAAATATCAAGTTTTGGCGATTTATTGCGGAAATGTTTGTGTCTTCAGTATTTCCTGGACCTCTGCTCGCTCTCTCTCTCTCTCTCTCTCTCTCTCTATTTATATATATTTATCTCATCTATATCTGTATCTGTGTCCTCGTCTCCCGCTCTGTCGGAGAGAGAGAGAGAGAGAGAGAGAGAGAGAGAGAGAGAGAGAGAGAGAAATGGTGTAGGCTGCGGGGAGAGTGATGGGGAACAAGAACAGAGGACACTGAGGGAGAAGGAGGAGGAGGAAGAGGAGGAGGAGGGGAGGGCGAAGCAGAAGACAAAGAGGAGGAGGAACATGGGTGAAGGAGACAGAAATGAAAGGAGGGGTGGAAGGAGGAGGGGGAGGAGGAAGAGTGGGGTGACGTGCAAGAGGAGAGGAAGGGAAAGAAGCATAAGAGACTGAGGAAAGAGGAAGAGGAGGAGAGGAAATCTGAGAAAGATATGGAGGAAGGAAAGACGTGGGGTGGAGGTAAGAGGAGGAGGAGGGGGAAGAGGAAGAAGATTGAGAAGAGGGAGAGGAGGAGGAGGAGGAGGAAGGAAGACAGGGAGGAGGGAGGGTTGGGAAGAGGTAGGAATAAAGAGGACAAAAGGTGAAAAGATGAATATATAGGGAGAAAGACACACACACACACACACACACACACACACACACACACACACACACACACACACACACACACACACACACACACACACACACACACACACACACACACTGCTAGATTGACTGACTGATTAGGGAGCAGAGCCAGTTACGGTGAAAGGCGATGAAAGTGACTGAGTGAATGACCGTGAAAGTGACTGATGCATGGGTGTATGACAGTGAATGAGAGAGTAATAGGGAAGTGAGTGATGACTGAGTGAACGAATTTGAAAGTGAATGATAGTAAGAGTGTGTTATTAATAATAATGATGACTGAGTGAGTGATGAAAGTGACAGGTGAGTGAGTGACTGACTGGGAAAGTGACTGACAGTAATAAAATGACGATGAAGGTGACTGATAGGGAGTGAATGACGATGAAAGTGACTGACAGTTTCAGTGACGATGAATGTGACTGACAGGGAGCGAATGACGATGAAAGTGACTGGTAGTGAATGAATGACGACAGAAGTGACTGGTAAAATCTGAATAGCGACGAAAGTAACATGAGAGCGAAAGAGGATAAAAATGATTGATAGTAAATGACGATGAAAATGACTGGTGAGTCAATAACGATGAAGGTGACATAGTGCGTGAATAACGATGAAGGTAAGTGAATGATGATGAAACGGACTGACAGATGAAAGAGACTGATTGTTCGCGAATGAAGATGAAAGTGACTGACTTGTAAATATGAACGACGAAAGTGAATAAAGGAAGATTAAATTGATTGATGAAAGTGATCGAAAGAGAGCGATAAGAAAGAAAGTGACGAAAGCAAGAGTATTGGTGAAAGTGAATTGTAGAAGTTAAGGAAAATGACGAAGACTGAGAAAATGATGACAAAGGGGAGAAATGAAAGTGAATGAGGATGACAGTGGCTGAATATGATGATACCTGGGTGAATGACGATTAAAATGAGTGAATATGAATGATGATGAAAGTGAGTGATGAACATGGCTGAACAAGGTGAAAGTGATGGTTCAGTGAAAAAATGAGTGATGAAAATGATGAATAATGAATGTGTGAATTAAAATGAAAGTGTGCGATGTAAGTGGCTGAAAAGTTGCGAAAGTGAAAACCTATTTAAGTGGCCAGAATTTAATCAGAGACAGTGATAATAAATGAATGACGAGTGATGAAAGTGAATGACGATGGAGACCAGTAAAAAAAACACTAAATATGATGCATAGTGATGAAAATGAAGAGGGAAGTCGATGACCGAAATGAGGAAGAAGAAAGTGACACTGAAGATGAAACCGTGTGCCTGAATGAAAGTGAAGTTGTTGAGGAACATGAAAATTATGAATGACCATAAACGCGAAAGTGATGATAACGTGAATGATAGTGAAAACGATAGTGATGAAAATGAATAAATGAAGGAGAAGGTATAACTGAGTGAAAGGGACTAAGAGAAAGTGACTGTGTGTGTGTGTGTGTGTGTGTGTGTGAGAGAGAGAGAGAGAGAGAGTAGAAACAGCTAAAGGCAGGAGATTAGAGTGGCAGTTGACAAGGACTTGAGAGAGAGAGAGAGAGAGAGAGAGAGAGAGAGATAGAGAGTGTGTGTGTGTGTGTGTGTGTGTGTGTGTGTGTGTGTGTGTTTTATCCAGTTTTGCTTGCATGCATACTTATTTTCACATTTTATTTTTTCCCTTCCTTCGTCCATCCCTTTGATCGTTCCTTCCTGTCACCTTTCTTCCTTCCTTCCTTATTCTCGTCACTGTTTTCTCGCTTCCTTCTTCCCTTCCTCTTCACATCTTCTTGCCATCTTTCAGTCCTTCTTTCCTCTTTGCTTCTTCCTGCCATCTTTCCTTCCTTCCTTTCTTCATACCTAGGTGGCTTAAGGAGGGAGGGAGAAATAGGTCAGCAAACAAGGAGGGATTGAAGATGGAGGCTGGGAGTAGATGGAGAGATAGACAAGTGAATGAAGTAGGTAGCTAGGGAAGAAGAAATAAAGGCTGAAGAAGTAGGCAGGTAGGTAAGATAGAGAGAGAGAAAGAGAAGCACCCACAAGAACAAAGTATTAAGATACAGAAAATTTCCAACACACTTCAGTTGCCGGCAGAAATAAGGGATTCAAAGATGATATTGTTTCCGGAAAAGCTCTCCCAGTCCACCAATCCCTCCGGCTAACATAAGGAAAAACAGGGTAGAGACAGCACACAGCAGGACGAGAGAGAGAGAGAGAGAGAGAGAGATCGACAGGTAAGTAGACAGACACTGACAGACTTTTTTCTGAGCATTTTCATTTTAATATTGTTTTTCTACCGAACCAGTGAAATATGATAGGCCTCTCAACTCTGAAATGTACTGTTTTTGTTCCCCCCCTCTCTCTTTTTTTTTTTCTTTTCTTTTTTCCGGTTTATTGGCTAAGGATCTTGAGAGCTGAGAGAGAGAGTTATTGTTTTCTGTTTTTTCCTCATATCAAGTGACTTGGGTATAAGGTACTGTTCGTATGGTCAGACCGCCTCGATGGGAGTGTCAGGTGTGTGTGGCCTGTGTATCAGTGTTGCTGTATTTTCATCCAGCTGTGGGTGTATCATTTCTCCTGCTGCTTGTCTCTTCCATCCATATATCTCTTGCTTCCTAACCTGTCTTCTCTGCTTATTTCTTCCTCCCGTTGTCTTCTGCTGTCAGCCGCCAATCCTTGCAGTCACCTGATATTTCACCCTTTTCTTTCTTATCTGCATCTGCTTCTTGGTTTTCCTGTACTTTACCTGTCTGTCCTAGTTAGTGCCATTCCTTGTACAGTTCGACCATCTTTCCAGTCTGTCACTGTCAGTCTGTCCTGTCGGATCTTTCCATCTGTGTTTTACAATTCCTTCATATCATTACGCTTTCATTTCGACAGTTTTTAACTTTTCTAACCACTTGTTATATATAGACTCGTATATAAAAACGTCTGTGTACACATATTTTCGTCTTATATACGAGTACATATATAATCGTGTGTGTACTCATGATTTCGTCCTTTATAGATAGATAGATAGATAAAGATTGATAGATAGACAAATTGGTAGATAGATACATAAATAGATATAGATGTACCTATAATCGTGTGTGTACATATAATTTCGTCTCTATATATATATATATATGCAGCGATATATATATATATATATATATATATATATATATATATATATATATATATGAAGCGTTATGAGGAACACACTGAGGTGGTTTGGCCATGTGGAGAGGATGGAGGGTGAAAGACTGACGAAGAGAGTGTATGTGAGTGAGGTGGAGGGGGAAGAGGGAGAGGGAGGCCGAGGATGAGATGGAGGGATTGGAGGGATGGGGTGGAGAGGTATATGCGCGCGGGGGGTGTGAGTTGGGAGCAGGGCAGTGAAATGGCGGGGGACAGGGCGACTTGGAGGCGATTTGTTTGTGGCCACCCCAAACGGGATTGAGGCGTCTGGCAATAGATAGATATATATATATATATATATATATATATATATATATATATATATATATATATATATATATATAGTACACACACACACACACACACAGAGTCCAGTCTCATAGGACTTAAGCCGGCTTCAAAAGGTGGTTTTTGAAGTCATACTTGACTTAAGATTTCGATGAGCATGTGAAAGGTTTCGCAGTGTTTAAGGGATTATGTAATCAGTGGTGGCGGGAGCCATCATCCATATCCTTCCCATTTTTCGTTTATTTTTACTTACATTAAGCTAAAATGTAGCCTCCAAACACACTTAGGCCAGACAGCGCCAAGGGACTCACATTTTCTTATTGTATTTATTTCTCTGAGTTTATTTGTTAGTGCAGTCGCTTTTTAAAAACTATATTTTCCTCTCCTTCCATTTCTCATAACACTCCACCGAGCTCTCTCCTCCCTCTCACGCTCTTTTTATACATTTTTTGCCAGCCAACCCTTTTTAATACCTCTTTCGCCTCCTCCCTCAACTCTCCCAATCCTCTCTTCTCTCCTTCTCTCCTCTCCTTCCTCTCTTGCCCTCTTTACTCCGTTTCCTGGCCATTTTCTTTTTATGTCGGGTTCCCTCTAGCTCTCATATTTCTTGCTTTTACTTTTTCATTAATTTTTAAATCGTTACTGCGTATGTATATCTTGTTTCATCCTCTCTCTCTCTCTCTCTCTCTCTCTCTCTCTCTCTCTCTCTCTCTCTCTCTCTACGGCACTGAACTTCACTTCACTTGTGATATGTGTGCCTGATATATATTTTGAATGTCTCTGAGTGCTTCCCTGAGGAGAGAGAGAGAGAGAGAGAGAGAGAGAGAGAGAGAGAGAGAGAGAGAGAGAGAGAGAATGGGTGAAGATAAGGCTATACGAGCCAATATACAGATTGAGAGAGGTAGCAACTAGAGAGGCAAGGGTGTATATGTTGACGGTGATTGACGGACACACACACACACACACACACACACACACACACACACACACACACACACACACACACACACACACACACACACACACACACACACACACACACACACACACACACACACACACACACACACACACACACACACACACACACACACACACACACACACACACACACACACACACACACACACACACACACACACACACACACACACACACACACACACACACACACACACACACACACACACACACACACACACACACACACACACACACACACACACACACACACACACACACACACACACACACACACACACACACACACACACACACACACACACACACACACACACACACACACACACACACACACACACACACACACACACACACACACACACACACACAGAAGAGACGAGATTTGATAAGAGATCAGATTATAATTATGATGGAAGAGTTATGAAAGGGTACTATAATGTTTAGAATAATGAAATTGGAAATAAGCAAGACCTGCAGGAAAACTTTTGTCCCTTTTCTCTACATTGTCGTCGGGAGGGAAGATTGGGCAGGAGAAAGAATGTGTGTGGCTGTGGTTGGCACATGAACACTTACTGAGGACGTAGTACCGGTAGTTGCCTGTGAATAATGGAGCGGAGTCACGCGGCGCCCAAGTGCTTAATAGTATACGTAGGAAGTTACTTATAGCTTAAACTGGCGTGCAATATTCAGACTGGTTATTAGGAACACTTTCGTATTAACTGACGACCACAAGTGCATATTAACGCCTCATTAGTTGGTGATAAACTGGACACATAGAATTGCTTCAGAGCCTACTAGATTATTACTGTTGGTTGATGTGATTAGCGTCTGGAGTGATTTTTGGACTGGATGGGTTAGATATTGCCTTCATTGACTCCTTCATTGTTAGAGGTCCTTGTAGAGTTTAGGATTATTGTCTGGTTTTGGTAAGAATAAAATCAGAAAATACATCACCAGACTGATGGGGTCCAGAGCAATCCATTTTGACTTGAGGAGGCCAGACCAGACTGTGACCTGCAGCACTAAGATCACCACCTCCCCACCACTAACCTCCCCTCCCCCACCACGTACCCCCCCTTTCCACCACCACGTACCCCCCCCTTCCACCACCACGTACCCCCCCCTTCCACCACCACGTACCCCTCCTCCCACCACCATTAACCCCCCCTCGCCTCCACCACTAACCCCCTCCCCCACCACTAACCCCCTCCCCTCCACCACTAAACCCCCCCTCCCCTCCACCACTAACCTCCCCTCCCCTCCACCACTAACCTCCCCTCCCCTCCACCACTAACCTCCCCTCCCCTCCACCACTAACCTCCCCTCCCCTCCACCACTAACCTCCCCTCCCCTCCACTACTAAACTCCCCTCCCCTCCACTACTAAACTCCCCCTCCCCTCCACTACTAACCCCCTCCCCTCCACCATTAACCCCCTCCCCTCCACCACTAACCCCCCTCCCCTCCACCACTAATCCCCTCCCCTCCACCACTAATCCCCTCCCCTCCACCACTAACCCCCCTCCCCTCCACCACTAACCCCCCTCCCCACACTCATCATGGAGTTGTAATCAAAATTCCATACGAGTTCAGGCTGAAGATTATTTTGTGGTGGTGGTGGTGTGGTTAAGGGAAAAGATGTTCTGGTGGGGTGGGGGAGGAGGAGAGGGGAGATGGTGAGGGGGGTCTAGGGGAGGAGATGGGAGGGTGTGAAGAGGGGAGAACAAAAGATGATGGGATGAAGAAGAGGATGGGAAGACAGTTTTCGGAGAGGAAGAAGGTAAGTTTAGATGGGTTGGGGGAGGTAAGAGCAGGATGGATGACTTAGAGGGGGCTGGGTTTGGGGAGAGGGGGAGGAGAAGAGTTCAAGGGAGGAGAGTATGAGATCAAGGGAGGGGAGGGGAGGGAGGACCTGGGTGAAAGGAGAGAGCATTTGTGGACAGGAGGTGAGAAACGGTTCAGGAACAGGAGAGAACGGTAGAATCAGAGAAAGGGTGGAGTGCGAGTTTTGAGAGAGAGGGGAAGGAATAGGAGGAGTGGACGGTACTGTAGTAGATTCTGAGAGGAGGAGGGGAGGGAGGAGTGGCTTCTGAAAGGAGGAGGGGAGAAGGGATACGGGAAGAGAACAGGAGGTGAAGGGAAAGTAGATTCTGAGATGGGATTGAGAATGGCTTATGGAAGGGGGTGAGTCCGGAGATGGCGGAGGAGACGTTTGGGAAGGGCGGAGTGAGAGAGGATGGGGAGAGAGAGAGAGAGGAGGGAGGGAAGGAGGGGATAGGGTGAGGGGTAGGGATGGAGAGAGAGAGGAGGGAGGGAGGGAGGAGATGGGGTGAGGGGTAGGGATGGAGAGAGAGAGGAGGGAGGAGGGAGGAGATGGGGTGAGGAGTAGGGTGGGGTGTGGTGAGGTAAAAATGAGACATGTTCAGATTCTCTTCTTGTTTCTGGGAACTGTTGAGGGGAGGAAAGGGGAAGGGAAGGAGGAAAGAGAGAGAGAGAGAGAGAGACGAGAGAAAGATATGAGATAAACTTGATAATACTGAAAAGAGAAAGAGGGGAAATTTTTAACAGGGAGAGAGAAGGAGAGGATGAGACACGGAAGAGAAACGAGAGGGGGCGAGAAAGGAGAAGGAACGGAGGAAAGAAGCAAAAGTGAAGAAGGGAAGTCTGGGAGAGGGAATGTGTGTGTGTATGAAGGAGAAGAGGAAGAGGAAATTAGAGAGACGAGGAGGAAAAGAAAATGAGAACCGGACAGGAGTCTAGAAGGTGTAAAAGAGAGGAGAGAGAGAGGGGTGAGGAGAGAGTGAGTGAGAGGCGAGGTACAGATGAAGCGTGAGGTGAATGAAATGAGGTGTGTGTGTGTGTGTGTGTGTGTGTGTGTGTGTGTGTGTGTGTGTGAGAGAGAGAGAGAGAGAAAAAAAATTGCTTTAATATAGTGAAGAAATACTTGAAGAATATTAATGGAAGTGGATAAAATATGACACTGTTCAAATACACAGTAAAGGCGTAAAAAGAATGAGAAAAGAACGATGTTTGAGGAGATTAAGAGAGCAGGGAGGAAAGGAAAGAAGATGAAGAGGAGGATGAGAAGTTAATAATAATAATAATAATATGAAAAGGCAAAATATATTGTATAGAAGTGAAGCGCAAGAACCATGATGAATTAATAGATGAGAGGAATATATATAGATATGGTACGATGAGATAGACGAAAACTATTATAGAAAAATAAAAACACAAAAAGAGAGAATAGAGAAAGAGACAGAAATATAGTTTGAGACGAACAGAAATAATATACGGAAGAAATAATATTAAGGACGATAGTAAGAAATAAAGAAAGGGGGAAATAAAATGGAGAAACAGAAATATGAGAAGAAAGAAGAGGAAAATTATGAGAGGGGAATTAAAAGGCCAAAGCTAGAATGCAAAAATTAACGAAAGTATGGACATAGAGGATACTGAAATATAGAGAAAAACGGAAGATGGTAGATGGATGGATAGATATAGATACATATATAGATAGATAGATAGACGAGTGAGAGAGAGAGAGAGAGAGAATTAAGAACCCTTGCAGGTAATGGGAAGGAATGAGATGGTTGAGGACAGGGAAGGGAGTGGTAAAGGGAAGACTTGGAGGAAAATGGTGAGAGAAGGTGGTGGAAGAGAGAGAGAGAGATTTTGACGGCTTTGATATATGTGAACGAATCGTGTTTGGGGAAAGGAGAAGAAGAAAGCAATTTGTCTCATTCGTCATTGTCACCATCATCAATATTTTATGTTCGTCTTGTTTATCGCCTGTATCATGAACCTTTTTTTGTGTATAAAGGTAAAAATAAAAATGAATCCCCAAACTAGACGTCATATCATGTACATCATCATCGCCATCACCACCAGTCGTCGGTGATCACCATCCCTAATAATAATAATAATACTAATAGTAGTAGTAATAGTAGTAGTAGTATTCGCACTATACGTAATCCAAAAGGAAGAAGATGAAAACTAAGGGAACTATCATAAAAGTAGCCAGGAAAAAAGTTTTGATGGTGAATAAGTTTTGCAATAGGTTAAAAAGGACTTGAAGGACTAGTAAAGCTTGTGATAGCATTTTAAAAATCACTTTAAGTATAATAAGGAAAATCGTAGTAGTCAGTAATCCTAATGTAAAAATACGGAAATTAAATAAAAATGTACAAAACAAGAGATAAGTGGCCATAAGGAGAAGACAAAGAAGATGCAAATGAGTGACGGAAGATGATTAGGCGAGAGAAGGGGAGAGAGAGGGGGAGATATGTCTGGAGAGAGAGAGAGAGAGAGAGAGAGAGAGAGAGAGAGATTGACGTTTACAAGAGATAGGTGAAGGCTGACCAGAATTGGGAATGACACGATAGTGGAGAAAAAGGTGGGGAGAGTAATTTGAGATTGGTTGCCGAAGGAGAGAGAGAGAGAGAGAGAGGTACGTATTGGTTTGAAATATAAGGAGAAGGAAGAAGGGAAGAAAGATAATGGCAACACAGGTAGGCCTAGAGATTTATAGGCGGACCGCTGTGCATTGGTATAGAAGAGAATGAAAAGGAAGAGACGGAGAAAGATAGATAGATATACAAGTATGCAGTGGCTTGAAAAATAGTGATGAAAGAAAACAACCGAAGAAACATGATAGATTGGTGGGGGTTCGCAGTAGTGTATAATGTAATGAAAACGAATATATATATATATATATATATATATATATATATATATATATATATATATATATATATATATATATATATATATATATATATATATATTGTGTGTGTGTGTATGTATGTATGTGTGTGTATGTATGTGTGTGTATGTACATCTATAGATAGATAGACTGGGGAAGCTTTAACCAGGAGGAGGAAGGATACTTAACAAAGCAGAGAGAAGGGGGAGGGGGAGTAGTGGCTTAAGTTGATGAAATGACAGGAGTGCATAAAGAAAGGGGGGACGAGAGAGAGAGAGAGAGAGACTGAAAAAGATGCGCAACAAAAGGATAAGTTAACAAGAAACCTAGGACAGAGAGAGAGAGAAGCCGGAGATTGAAAAAGATGCACAACAAAAGGGCAAGTTGATAAGAAACGTAGGAGAGAGAGGCGGGGAGAGAGAGATGATAAAAGACGCAGTGATTTCAGGAAAGTCTGTAAAAAGAAGCAGGGGGGAGAGAGAGAGAGAGAAGGGGGGAGGGAGACAGAGAGCAAGAAAAAAATACATTGAAAGCGTACTCAGGACGGAAACGTAACAAAGGGATAAGTTGACAAGAAGCAACGGGATCGGAGAGGCTTTTACCCAAGACAAAGAGACAAAAATAACCTGCCAGAAAGATGAAAATAAATCGCTGACTAAGAGCTGTTACGAATTTCCCGAGGCAACAAGAATAACGTTAAATAAAATAATTGGCTGAAAAAAATGGTGTAACGAAGTCCACACCCACAAGAATCCGTAAGATAAATCGCTAAGGTACAGGTGTTGGGAGTCTCCTAAGGCAGTAAGAATAAACAAAATAAATCGCTGAGAAATAGGTGTTGAGATATCTCCCAGTGCAAAAAGAACACGTAAAATAAATCGCTGAGGAAGGGATGTTAACACTTTCCCGAAAACAGCAAGAACTAGAAAGCATTTAGATAGAGCCTACCTCCGCCAGTGCCATTGCAGGACCCGGAACCGCCCCCAAATTTATCAATTCTTTCTTGGCCCATGACCCACCGTTCCACAGAATTTCATTGAAATTCACTGAGAACTTTTGGAGATATCGTCTGGACAGACAGACATACGGACAGACATAGGTGAATACATAACTCCCTCCAACTTCGTTGGCTGAGGTAATAACCTAAAAATAATAACTGTACCTAATAATAATATATATAGATAATAATAAAATAGTACCCAAAATAAATCGCTGAGGAAGAGATGTTACTCGTCTCCGAAAAGAAGAAGAATAGCCTAAGAATAATACCGGTACCTTATAATAAAATATATACAGCAGATAATGATAAAATAGTACCTAAAATAAATCGCTAAGGAAGAGTCGTTACGACATTCTAGCAGTGCAAAGCAAATCCCTCCCTAAGAATAACTACTGAAAATTCATCACTAAGGAAGAGACGTTATAACATTGTCATTCCAAGGCGAATCCTTCACTAAGAATAACTGAGGGTCCTGTGCCGTCCCTGTGCGGGGCTGCTCATGAATAATTAGGTCAGGCCGGCACGCTGGCTCAGGCACAAGGGGGATGGAGGATGAAGTGATGGAGAAAGGTGTTTGTGTTTGGGCAGGCCTTGTGCTTCTGGTAGGTTCCTGCTTTGGTGGTGGTGAGGATGATTGTGATGTCTGTATTGTGGGAAAACATGATGATGATGATGATAAGGAGGAGGAGGAGGAGGTAGAGCAAGAGGAAGAGGATGGGACGAGGAGGAACAGGAGGATTATAATGATGACGTGGAAGACGATGACGCTTGTGATGACGATGTAAAAAAAAAAAGACACCACTCAGTCGACAGTTCAATTAGTCTCGAAGGAAAAAAAAAAAGTCTATAATTTCCGATATCCGAGAGACTAAGAGGATGATAAAAAAAAAGTCATTATAATTAAGCAGTTCTTGGTTTTGTCTTTTCCTGGTTTTGATTCTGGACCCTTGTTTTGGTGATGGTGAACATGATAACGATTTATGGACGAAGAGATGGTGATGGTGGTGATGGCAACGATGGTGATGGTGATGATTCTGGGGATGGCCGTGGAGTGACTGAAGCATCTCCGTTTCGTACGTGCGAAAAAAAAAAAAAAAAAAAAATGTAAGCACCTTCCTACATCGTATGGGACTTATTTTTATTTATTACTTTTCTTTATTCTTAATAGTTCTTCTGTCATGTTTTTCTTTGTCCATGCTTTGTGGACCCTACTTCGCTCCATTCTTTCGTTAGTTATTGGGAAAAATAGGTCTGGGTGATTATTATAATTATGGTGATGATGAATTATTAATTAACTAATTTTGGGGGGGTACTGTAGCTGAAATTACCTCCCTTGTCTGACTCGTGTCCCAGGTATGATGGAAATTAGTCAAAGGCCTTGGAGGTAAAGACTTCGGATTTTGCGTTCAGGGTGTTTCTCTACTAGCCTCAGTTTTTCAGCACTCAAGGTTGGCCGAATAGAGCACAAAATTATCTGCTTAAAATATCGCCTCTCCATCCCCGCCAATTTGCTGGATAATTTTGTGCAGGAGTCCATAATATTAATGGAGACGCCGGTAATTCTGACTGATTGGAAGGTAGTTTTAGATTTACGAGCACTTGGGTCGGTCGTCCACACTTTCACGTTATATAGTTTGCATTTATTGAGTTCTTGATAATTTTTGTCTTCATAGCTGCCTGTCTGTTGTATCTTTCAATCTGTTGGTCTGTCTGTTTATCCATCTATATTTATACAGAAGTACACACACACACACACACACACACACACACACACACACACACACACACACACTCTCTCTCTCTCTCTCTCTCTCTCTCTCTCTCTCTCTCTCTCTCTCTCTCCGAGCTGGGTTTTGTTGAAACAAAATCTCTTAATTATGTTCACTTATACTCGTAAAGCACACGACCGAAGTCATTTATATTTATTTTATTCATGTTGTCACGACGCGATCTTATTCAGCTTTGGCGAGAGTGTCTGAAACGGAGGGATTAGTTAATAGCTGCCATTAACCCCTTCAGTACGCGAAGTTATTCCTACTGGGAATGAAATTGTCTGGAGGTACTGGAAACAAACTAGATTTTTTTCTGTAATTTTTCAGCAGGATTTTTTTTTTTATTCAGATCAGTAGCCTAATTGGTAATTACTTATGTTTTCATTTTTGTTTGAAAGACTGAGATCTCCGTCAAGCATTTAGGTAATATACCCGGGTGTGAGGGTGATGGAAAATATACTGGTAGCCTACACTTGTTAGTGTTTGTCATCAGATTACGAATTCCGGTTAAAAAACAAAAAAATGCAGGACATGTTACTGCTCACCCAGCTTTCATGTCATTATACTCTTTTTCCCGGAAAGGAGAAAGTTTTTTTTCATTTTTTCGTGTATTGGTGGATCTTTTCTAAGGTGAATAAGATTGTTTTACGTTAGCCAGATGGCAAAAACGATTCTCTGGATGTGAGTGTTAAGGATTTAAAGAACGATAAATATTATATATATATATATATATATATATATATATATATATATATATATATATATATATATATATATATATATCTGGTAAAGCATCACGTTCAGATACATGCGTCATCATGTGAATCTGAATGAAATGGTTGTATGCAGAGTATTATAATTGTGTGTGTCCTTGTCTCGGTGCACCTGTCACTGAATGCGAATACGAGTATATCATTGAATATCATTTATTTTAAAGCTGAACCATGGGTCAGCCTCATGTTATTGAAGTTCTTATGTAGGTAGCCCAGTGGGTGTATGTAGAAACAGATAAATAAATAAATGTATATAACATCCAGTCCCATATTGCCCCAAGCAAAGGCCATCGTAGTCACCAAGGCTATGACCCATTTTGCTGTTGACCCACTTTACTGCTGACCTACTTCGCCACCGACACAATTTTCTGTTTACCCACAGAATTGCTGATCTACTTTACCGCTGACCCACTTTACTGCTGACACACTTTACTGCTGACTCACTTTACTACGGGCCTACTGTACTGCTGACTTACAGTGGTGACTCACTCTACTGCTGACCCGTTTCGATGCTGACCCACTGTATTAATCAAGTTTTCGTCGAACTGTACGGTACTGTTGATTTGCTTTACTGTTGATCTACTTTGCTGTTGATCTTCGCGACGAGGAGCCAATACTTTGTGGCATTGTGCAAGCTGGGTGGAGCAGCTGCGGCATCCACCAGGGAGTCAGACCTCCACATTTATCCCTGCACATCGCCGTGGAATGAACCTAGGTCCGACCTTGGTGAGGCCCTGTCTACCAAAATGGGACGCCGGATTCCTACACGGTGTATGTACTGTATGTAATGTTCAACCTGTTGTCGACGGGTCTACTTGGCGAGACAGACCGGAGAAACAACCGTTGATGTAATTTTATATTAATCTGCTTCGCTGCTGACGTACTTTACTGTTGAACCACTTCTTAACGGCTTTACTGATAATTGACATACTTAACTACTGACATCCTCTACTAGTGATACACTTGATATCAGAAAATCTTTATTGCTGACAGATTGACTTCACCTGACCTACTTTATTGCTGATACATTTTACTACTAACACACCTTATTGTTGACATCACGTACTTCATTGCTGACATAATATTATTATACTGTTGGTACACTTTTAGCACACTTTAATGATGAACTTAGAACTGCCAAATGAATGACGCATCGCCTGTCCCTAACCTCGAGTACGCTAGGTATATTTTTTTCTTATCACATTAGGCCCACCATTATTTCAGCAAGAAACCATGTGTAGTTCACAGGCTCATTGTGAATTTCTGTATTTAAGGTCCGTCCTGGTGAAGTTAATGTTTGTAGCCTCATTTGTTGGGCGTAGAATTGCTGGGACTTAGGAATGGGCTTTGTAATCTTTGCCCAGAAATAAATACCTAAAATTTTCTTGGGCTCGGAAGAGTTATTGTTACTGGTAGTAGTAGTAGTAGTAAAGTAGTAGTAGTAGTATGCATTGTTATTGTTGCTTATTGTTATTATTATTTGCTTTTTAAACCCAAATATTCGTACCACCACTAATATTTTCTTTTGTTTCAGATTCTTTCACCTTCACCGTAACCAAGAGGCCAGATAAGAAAGTGTAAGGTAAGATGACAGTATAGGGCATTTTCTCTCTCTCTCTCTCTCTCTCTCTCTCTCTCTCTCTCTGCCTCTGCTGTTAGTGATATTATTCGTTGCTGTGCCTCATCATTTGTTTTCTCTCCTTATGTCGGAAAATTTTCTTGGCGTTTTTCTTGATGCGTAATTGTCTGTTGTGCACATTTATTAGGTTGTTTAGATAGATGGATGGATAGATAGAAGATAGATAAAGACAGCCAGATCGATAAGCAGCATAAAGAATAGTAGCCACAGAATTTATTACCCGGCAAGATAAATAGCCAGAGTGATAAATACCCACACAAAATGTTGGCCAGGTAGATAATTGCCATAAAGAATAGCTAGCAAAATAGATAGATACTTAGCCAGGAACTAGAATATCCCGATAGATAATAGCCCGATAGATAAAGAGCCAGAGAGAGAGGGAAGCCATGGGAGCGACGCCCTTTCCTCCCTGAATCATTTAAGGAGCCAGCCCGCCTTAGCCCGATTGACCCCAGTACCTGCTGAAATATCTAAGCCCCCCCTGAAGGTCGCTTGAATGTCGCGCCCTCTCGTTTTCTTTACGATTGTCTTGGGGATGGTGGTGAGATGAGTCCCTTCACACCGATGACTCATTTTTCTTTATTTTTGGTACTTGGTAATCATCTTTTTTTTTTTCTTTTTATCTGCTGGTGATTTAATTCGGCTCAGGATTTTTTTTTTTTTTTAAGAGATAGGGACCCCTCCAGTTCGAAAAATCTCCTGATCGGAATTATACTGTTTAGGGATGGCAGAAACAGAGTATGAAATAATCTGTAAGCTAAGGACTTTATGCCAGTATTTTATTTTATTTGGATTGGGAAGATTTAGTGTTGAGAAGGGGGGAATTTTTAACTACAGGACTTAGATATGGCCTTTGTTAATAGTTTCATCGACAATGCTCCCTCCTAAAGCTGAATGTAATAGTTTAGTTAGTTAAAAAAAAAAAAATAAATAAAGATCCTAGACGGGGGGGGAGGTGAATGGAAATTATTTTGAACTACGCATGGAAATTATTTTGAACTCCTACGCATGGAAATTATTTTGAACTCCTACGCATGGAAATTATTTTGAACTACGCATGGAAATTTTTTTGAATTACGCATAGAAATAATTTTGAACTCTTACGCATGGAAATTATTTTGAACTTGTACGCATGGAAATTATTTTGAACTACGCATGGAAATTATTTTGAACTCCTACGCATGGAAATTGCTTTGAACTCTTGCGCAAGAAAATTATTTTGAACTATGCAGTGACACACCTTCCTTGAGGGTTAAATCGCTTGAAGATAACGAGAATATAGTAACACACACACACACACACACACACACACACACACACACACACACAGTATCGCAGAGGAGGGCTTAATGACCTCGCAGTAAGAGTTCACATCCAATTATAATTTTATAGCACATGGGGGAGTTTTATGAGGGAGTGGGTGTGTGTGTTGCAAGACCACACGGCAGGGCTGCAAAAAAACTATGACTTTACTTGTTATGGGCTGAGTGTTTTTGCTGTCCTAGTTGCAGAGTCAAAAAAATCCTCAAAAACTTGCTTTGGTTACTGGCGAGAGAAGTGCTTTGAGTTTGGGTAGAGGAGATGGAGTATTGTTTGGAAAAGATGCAGCAGTGTATTTTTTGCTGTGTTTTTCACTTCTAATTGCAGCATTAAAAAATCTTTGAAAACTTGCTTTGGTGTTACTACAGGGCAAGAGAAGTGCATTGAGTTTGGTTGAAGAGATAGAGTATTTTGTGGCAGATAGACAGTGTTATATTTTTTGTGCTGGTGTGGTTGTATGTAGTGGGATGTGGAGGGTTACCTCGTAACAGAGTATATGTTGAAATGATAAAAGAGTTGTGGCGTGGATGTGGTGTTGGAATGTGAAATGAGAAAAGTCACTGTGGTAGGGCTGTAAGTTGTGGTATGTATGGTAAATGTGGTAGGACTGTAGGTTGTGGAAAATGTGGTAGGACTGTAGGTTGTGGTATGTGTGGTAAATGTGGTAGGACTAGTTGTGGAGAATGTGGTAGGACTGTAGGATGTGGTATGTGTGGTAAATGTGGTAGGACTGTAGGTTGTGGTAAATGTGGTAGGAATGTAGGTTGTGGGATGTGTGATAAATATGCAAGGGCTATGGTGTTACGGTGTGGTCGTGGTTAGTGTGGTGGTGCTGTCGATATGAAAGATGTTTTTGTGGTGGTTATGTGGCTGTGTGGTGTAGAATATGGAGTGATGTCTAGTGTGATGTAGAAGTGTGAGGGAACTGTAGTGATGTGGTATGTGTAGTGAGAGATGTGTGGATGTGTTAATGCAGTGTAGGTGTGATGATGTAATTAGGGATGTGTGTATGAGACGTTAAAACAGTTGTGGATGCAGAGTAGGTGTGTGTCCAGTGTGAGTGTTAGTGTAGTGTAGGTGTAGAGAGGAGTTTATATGTATTGGTTTGAATGATGGGTGTAATATGTCTTGTTGTTGTAAGAATATGATGGTTAGATGTGTAGGTATGATATTGTGATTGTATTAGTGGAGAGAGAGAGAGAGAGAGAGAGAGAACAATGAACCCTCCCAACTCAGAGAAAACATACGAACGCGACAGAGACCAAGAAAAAGAAATGAAGCGAGAGACAAAGAGGAAATGAATGGAGTCCAGTGAAGGGAACGGATCGAAGGGAGATGAATTATGGATCGCGACGGACGCAGTTGAACAGCACATTAATTATCGTTTTATTATCTCATTGTTATATCCTGCCACCACAACGGCACTTATTATCGCCATTTCTTTCGTCATTGTCAGTTCCATGGTCTTCGTCGTCGTCTTCGTCCTCACCGTCGTTGGTACTGATGTCCTTTTTCATGTGATTATCAGAAGTCATTTTTTTTTTTGTCGTCATCATCGTCAGCATAATCGTCGTGGTCGTCGTCGTCGTCGTCGTCATTTTCTTCGTTATCGTCTTCATTTTAACCATTATCGTCATTTTCACTGTTGTCATTTTCACCAGCATCGCATTTTCACCATCATCGTCATTTTCACCTTCATCATTTTCATCGTCATCGTCGACATTTTCACTATGATCGTCGTTTTTACAATCATCGTCCTTTTCCTCATCAACGTCATTTTCTTCCTCATCGTCCTTCATTTTCACCATCATCATTCCTATCATCATCGTCATCTTCATTGATTCTGAGCACACTATCTCGCGACACTATCACACTTGTCTTCATCATCATCGTCATCGTCATCGTCTTCCTCCTCGACATCTTCATATTGTCTTTTATCATTATTATAGCCCTTTTTTTTATATTGTTAGCATCATCATTTTCACCACTAACGTTGTCATCATCGTCATAATCGTTGTCATCATAATCATCATCATCGTCAGTTATCATCGTCGTCGTTGTCATCGTAGTCTTCATCATTATCGTCATTAAAACCAGGAAATTGTATCAGCAGTAAAATATGTCAGATTCAAGTGTCAGAAGTAAAGTATGTCAGTATTTAAGTGTGTCGCCATTAAAGTGCAACAGCAGTAAGCGTGTCAAGAGTGAGTCAGCAAGTCAGCGCAAGTGAATCAAGAGTGAGTTAGGAGCGAGTCAGTAACTGAGTGAGTGAGCAGGAGCAGGTCAACAAGCGTGAGTCAGGAGGAGGGAGTCAGAAGTAGAATCAGCAGAGGCGACGTCATGGGCAGTTGAGCAAGGTATATGAGAGCCCAGCTGGTGTATTAACCCTAGCGTGATGTCCCATAGCCCCCCTCACCTCACACCCCCTCACCCCTCACCCCCTCACCCCACACCCCCTTACCCCTCACCCCCGCACCCATTGCATTCTTGATCCCCCTCCCCTCCTCCTTTCTCAGTCCCTTTCATCATCCTCCCTCGTCACTCCCTCACTCCTCCCTCACCCTTACCGTCTCATCATCATGTCACTCCCTTATCCTTCAGTCTCTCTCTCTCTCTCTCTCTCTCTCTCTCTCTCTCTCTCTCTCTCTCTCTCATTCTTCATTCCCCTCACCCTCTTATTTTGTCTTCTCGCTCATTTCTTTTCCATCATCCAATTTTCTGGCATTGGTCTCTATAATTAACCTCTTCTGTAATGTATGTTTCCTTACCGCCTATAATTTTCCCAACTCACGAACGAGGGACGATATTGCAACGACAGGTTAGATTCTCGTTCGTTTTCCTTTCGTTATTCTTTTTTGTCTGTCATTTTCCTCTTTTTTTCGACTTGCTTTTGAATCTTATCGACATTACATAATTTCCTCTTCAGGCCGAACATGTCATTTTTATTTTGCCCTTATTTTCTCCAGACGATTTCTTAGCTCAGGTTTTTCACATGAACGTTGGAGGAATTCCGAAAAAAAAAAAAAAAAAAAGTAACATTATGGCCTCATTGCTGTGGATCAGGTGAACTAAATTTAATGATAAAATGAGTAAGTTTTAATAGTGTGAAAATGATCGACTTCTGATATTGTCCTAATGTTTATATCCTAAATGGCCATTTGTTTGTGCGAAAATTGGGATATGGTGGTGATGATGATGAAAGAGGAGGAGGAGGAGGATTTTGTTTATCTGTTTATGAATTCCTTGTTTATTTCTTGCGTATTTGTGTTTATTCTTGTTTTTGTATTTCGCTGCTTGTTTAATTGCTTATATTGTATATTTGTTTTTTGTGTACTTGTTTGTGACTGTCTTGCTTATTTGTTTATGGATTTGTTCATATATGTACTGTTAATTTTGTTTGTTTTGTTAAAGGTTTTTGTTTGTTCATTTGTGGTATTTTCATGTTTTTGTTTATCTTGCTTGCAGACTTGTTTTGCTTACTTGTGTCCCTCTTCTCCATGCCTTCCTCCTCCCCCCTTCTCCCTCCCCCCATGATTTCCTCTCGTGTAGCCTTTATCTTCTTCCTCATCGTCTCCATAACCTAGCTTTACTGCCTTCCTTCCTCTCTTCACTCTTTTCCTCCTTCTCCTCCTTTCCTCTCCCACCCTTTTCTTCCTCCTCCTCCTCCTCCTCCTCCTCCTTTGTGTCTTCATTTCCTCCTTCCTTTTTCTCCTTCCTAATTCCTCCTTCCTTCCTCAGCGTCACCCTTCTTCCCTCTTCATTTACGCCTTTCCTCTTCCACGTCACCTTTCTCTTATTAGTTTCC
>NC_137029.1:25974999-26004999 GCF_032717465.1 Coenobita brevimanus | reverse complement strand
ACATATTCCTCTTCACACGTCCATCTCCATGCCCGTTGTGCCTCTCACTTGTCTTTCATGTCTGTCACTACATATCTGTATTCTTTTCATGTCACCCCTCCCTCACCTCTCTCTCATTTTTACAGCATACCAGTCACCGTGCTTTATTCACACACACACACACACACACACACACACACACACACACACACACACACACACACACACACACACACACACACACACACACACACACACACACACACACACACACACACACACACACACACACACACACACACACACACACACACACACACACACACACACACACACACACACCAACTATACAATTCTCTCTATACGCCTACATACACCCCTCCGGTCCTTCTATATTTCATCCATCCACACTGCCACTTCATCTTCATCTACGTCACCCATTTACATACATCGCAGCTCTCCTCTCGTTCCATATAACATTCATCTAACCCGTACACAACGTGCATCTTCCAATCCCAATTTCTTCAATCTCTGTAGTAACTAAACACTGTCTATATTGCACATCTGTATACATCGTTGTTCTCTCTAGTTCTATATAACATTCATCTAACCATCACTAAAGCATCCATCTATTCCCATCCTAGTTCCCGGTAATCTTCTGTGTAACATCCGCCCTAGTATAATTTCCTGTCCTTTTTTTATTCCTGCTTATCTAAGAAGTTGCACCTTGTTTACACACACACACACACACACACACAAGTAAAGTCTAGTTTTTCACCTGTCTTAAACATGCTTTCCTGTGCTTTCCTGTTGTGTCTCACTCTACCATTGTCTGTATATCGCTTTCCTTTTCCGGCATTTCGCTTCCCGTTTCCGGCATTTCACTTCCCTTTATCTTTCCTGTTGTAGTCATCAAATTGTATAGACTTCCCCTCCCTCTACTTTTACGCTACCTTACTTTGTCTCTGCCAGTACCTGTTAGTGTCAGTATCGCTCTGTCGTATTGTCTCTGCATCGCCTCTCCTTTCTCACACCATCCCTCTTTGTATATGTCTGCCAGTTTGTTTATGTGTTGGCTTCCACTCCCCCGTCCCAGTTCTAATACCGTAACAAAATGCAACCGCAGTCCACTTTACCCACACTTCAGTGCAGCCCCCCATACCACAACACACCTTTTTACCGCATTCACTATACTATCACAACACAGACGGTCATTCAACGTAACATCAGCAAAAGACCTCCGGGAGTGACCAGTCAAAGTCGCCGACTTCCTTCCCGTCCATTCCTTGCGGTCCAACGGGTTCAAAACGAAATGCCCCTGGGGTTGCAACAACAACAGTTTTTTCACAACAAAACAAAGTGCTGAAGATGATTTCTGTATTTTGTCCCTCTATCCGTTGAGCGTTTCCTTGACTTTGTGCCAGTTTGTCTCTGCATCTCCCACCGCCACGCTCTCGCCATTATGCTCTTGTCTTAGCCATTCTCTGTGTCCCACCACCAGCCCCTCGCGCTTACACGAGATTGTCCAGGGCAAAGATGCTCTTTATTTGTTATCCTTTTAACAGGATTTCCATTTCTATCTGTCACTGCCAAATATGTCTGTGCTACATCCTACCTAAACTTTTACACCATCTTGCTCTACCGTGTATCTCTGTCAGTCTCTAGCACCACTCTTCCTTTCCTCTCTGACCATCCACCTCTATCTTTTTCAGCTACTCGGCCTCTACATCGCCTATCTACATTGACAATATCCTTCTCTGTCTCTCTTTGCCAGTATGTCAGTGTAATAACTCCCTCCACTTACTTTAACAAAAATATAATCCAGATAAAAATTGATATCTGTAACTTAGCCATCTTAACATAATTTTTTCCTTAATTTTCCTGTACCACACTGTCTCTGCATCGCCTTCCTCCACTCTGACACCACTCATCTTCTGTCTCTCTGCCAGTCTGTCTGGCACCAACCTCTCCACGTCCTCACACCTTCCTGCTTTCTTTCTCCACACTGTCTCTACACCATCCATCTCTGTCATTCTCTGTCACACACTCCCTCAGCATCTCTTTGCATTCTAGCACCCTCCCGTTGTCTCTATGTCATTTTATCTGTACCACCGTTATCCCCTCACCCATATCATTCTACCTTGATCACGCTGTCTCTTCACTCTCCACATCTGTCTTTTCAGCCACACATTAATTGTATCTGCCCCTCGAGTCTTAACACCCTTCTTTCCTGTCTCTCTTTCTCAGTCTGTCTGTAGCATCAGCCTCCCTTCACTGTCATAACAGATAATCCAAGACAAAGTTAATTCTGTGTGTCATGTCTTCCTCTGTCATCCTGCCTCTTTATCGCCTCCCTTCATCCTGCTCGCCTCCCTTCATCCTGCTCTGTCTCTGTCAATGTCTGTAGCATCCCCTTCCCTTCACTCCCATACTCTCTCTCTCTGTCTCTCTCTCTCTCCTCTCCTCTCCTCTCCTCTCCTCTCCTCTCTCTCTCTCTCTCTCTCTCTCTCTCTCTCTCTCTCTCTCTCTCTCTCTCTCTCTCTCTCTCTCTCTCTCTCTCTCTCTCTCTCTCTCTCTACGGTACCAGCCTCCCCTCTCTCACACACACGATAATCCAATGCAAAGCCGAGATCGACAATAAGTGACGAGACGGAGCAAGAGGGGGAGGCAGACTACAACACGAGCATCTGTAATTCAGGTCACTTATGTTTGACACGAGTAGACGGGGAGGAAACAAGGCGATTGTCGAGTTTGTTTTACGAAGGCGATGCCAGAGTTTGTTTTACTAATATAGAGTGGAGAGAGAGAGAGAGAGAGAGAGAGAGAGAGAGAGAGAGAGAGAGAGAGAGAGAGAGAGAGACAGACAGACAGACAGACAGACAGACAGAGAGACAAAAGAAAAAATACACTAAAATCAGCGGGGAAAAAACACAGAGATTTTTTTAGTTTGTTTTACTAATATAGAGAGGAGGGAGAGTGAGAAAAGAGAAATAAATCACTAATATCTGAAAAAAACACCACGGTTTCCAAGTTTGCTTTACTAATTTAGAGAGGAGGGGGAGAGAGAATAGAGAGAGAGAGAAAAAAAAATCGAACCAAAACACTACGATTTCCATGTTTGTTTTACTAATATAGAGAGAACGGGGTGAGAGAAAGAGAAATGAAACACCAGAGTTAACCCGGAAAAAACACCGAGATGTTCAAGACGTTTGTTTTACTTGAGAAGAGAGAAGTAAGACAATAAAATCGACCGAGAAGAAACACAACAATTTCCATGTTATCTTTACTAATAGAGAGAAGTGGGAGTGAGAAAAGAAAATTAACTAGTTCAAATGTGATGCTTCAGTATATTTTTCGGGGTAATGTCGGAAAGGAGTGAGCAATAAATAATAATAATAATAATAATAATAATAATAATAGTAATAATAATAATAATAGTAATAATAATAATAATAATAATAATAGTAATAATAATAATAATAATAATAATAATAGTAATAATAATAATAATAAATAAACTTAACTACACCTGTATAGAACCGTGTCTTTGTTCGGTCTGACAGGAAAGGACCAGAGGGAGTAAACCAGGATGACAGTAACTCAGGTTTATTTTACTAGTAGAGATAAACGGAGGGGGCGGGGGAATAAAGCAGTAAAGCCACGAAATAGATTTGTGTTTGGCAGTCTTTACCTAACCCCTTCAGCACTAGAGGCCCTTTCTAAGCTGAATAAAGTCGTCTGGAAGTAACAGGAAAACAAACAAACAACAAAAAACTGGTAGCGCAGTCAAGGGGTTAAGGAATCGACCATAGTACAGCGCGAAAAATCAGTGTAGATCCCCCGTTTCTTTTACCAACAGAGACTAGAAGAAGTTAGAAATAAAACACAAATAAAGCACTAAAGCCACAAAATAGAGCTGTGATTGGCAGTTTTTACCTAAGGATTAGAACAAAGTGCACTACGAAAAATCAAGGCAGAGTTCATTTCCTTTACTAACCGAGACAGGAGAAAGTGAGAAATAAAACACAAATAAAGCACTAAAACCACAAAATAGTTATGTTTGGCAGTTTATACTCAAGAAATACAACAAGGTATACCACGAAAAATCAAGGCAGATACACTGTTATCTTTACTAACAGAGACAGGAGGATGTGATAAATAAAACACACTAAAAGCACTTCTAGAAAGAAAGCACAAAAGCCACATGCTGATGGAGCTGTGTTAAAGATTGATCTAGAAAGGAAACCAGGAAGGCTGAGTGATGCTATGGTTTGTTTAGAGAGACAGCGGAGCGTGAGAAATGTAAAGCCACACAAAGCCAGGAAAAGCCGCAAGAGTTCCAATTTGTTTTATTAATAGACACGACGGAGAATAAAACACACACACACACACACACACACACACACACACACACACACACACACACACACACACACACACACACACACACACACACATTAAAACCACTCTCGAAAGGAGCTGTATGTTTTTTTTTTTTTTTAATTTATCTTGAGAAGGGTACAATAGGTAATAAAGCAAAAAGACACAGCACGATATTCAAGTGTGACTGAACTGTCGAGGCTGGACGAAAAGCGACAAATAAAACAGTAGTACCCCCAACGATACCAGGAAGAGACAGCGTGGAATACAAGTTTGTTTGAATAATACACATGACAGGGAGTGAAAACTGTAACACTGAGACCAAACAAAACCACGAGAGAACAACGCGATGCTGAAGTTTATTTTGCCAGTAGAGACAGGACGGACAGTGAGGAATAAAACACGAAAAAAACTTACTAAAACGGAGCTGTGTTTGTCAGGTCTTGAGTCAGGAATGGTCCACAGGGAAAGGTGCCACTAATTAGAAACGTTAACTCAAGTTTGTTTTACTATAGTTCTTTCATCCTACCTTGGCCCAGATTCTTGTCCCTTAGCAGCTCATTTCACGCAGCTCAGAAAAAGATAGTGCTACGGCCATACACCCTTTACATAGCACTTCCTCATGACCAGCACCATATGCCAGTGTTAATCTATTGTTTCAGCTCAGCATTCAAGGTGGAGAGATCCCAATTTTAGGCCAACATAGAGTAGAAAAGGTATACTAAGCACACGACAGATAGTGAAAAATAAAGCAGTAAAATCACCCTTAGACCTCAGCAAAATTTAGATGTGTATATGACAGCAGTACTTGAAGGCTTAATTAAAATAGGCGGTGTTAGATATTAATTGCTTTACTAATAGATACACAAAAAAATGGTAAACAAAAGCCACTAAAACAGCACCAAAACAGTGGTATGTTTGTTTGGCCATCCTTGGAGAAAGCACTAAAGTAATTAAAACCAGGAAGAACTAAGACAGGGCTCCATGTAGTTTCATTTTCACTAAGCAAGGCACGGAGGAGAGTAAGAAATAAAACATTAAAACGGCACTATACCGAACTGAAGATGCGAGAGATACGTCTTTCGGTTTAACATAGAGAGAGAGAGAGCTCCTCGGTCAATACTTAAACCACGCTAAAAAAAGGGCTGTGTAGATCTAAATTGTATTTTCCGGATATAAAGATGAAAAATAAACCAACATAAAGTTCCAAATTCACGATACAAGCTCACCAAAACAGTATCTGGCTTGAGTGTGTTTGAGAGGAGAAAGACATGGATAAAACCAGAAGTAAAGTGCATAAACCTACAGGGAAACTCAACTGAAACCGAGCCATATACAAGAAACCCTGAATGGTTTTTCTTGAAGAGGGAAAGGGCCGAACGCAATAGCCGTCCTGTGACTCCCCTGAACAAGCTTACCACCATAAGAAATTTACTATCTCATCTCATGGGGCTGGCTGACACAGAGAGAGAGAGAGAGATGTAGGTAGTGATGTAGATAAATAGATAGAGATATAGATAGATGGGGATGAAGTAGGAAGTGGCAGATAGTAAGATGAAATGTCAGATGGATGAGCAGGAATTATTGGGTGTTTGTGTAAGGTTTAAAGATTGTGTGTGTGTGTGTGTGTGTGTGTGTGAAAGAGAGAGGGAGAAAGACTCAGACCCCTAGTTATTGCATTGCTTTACCAATAACTACATCATTTTTAAATACCTACAGCTCATGAGGATAAGGTACTTGCTCATCCTGTATTACCTTTTTCTTTTGGGATAGTTTTCAATGTATATCTTATGTTCCGTTTCTCCTAACTTTTTATCCAAACTAAAACACTTACACCGCTTAATACAGAGGACGGGATTTATTTTCTGTTCATGCTGTTTGTTGATAATTTTACGCTTCCTGGAAATTCTTTACTTATTAAATGGGTTAATGAAGCTTCTATCCAGCTCATCCACTTTCTGTCTTCCCTAAGCTGAATCAAATCGTCTAAAGATAGCAAGAGAGTTATATATAATACTTTAATACTTAGTTTTAATAAAGTAATTAAAAAGTAAGGTGAATGCAATAAAAAAAAAAGCCGACCCATGGAACAATAAATCTTATGAATATTCTGATATGAGGATTTGGGAGTGTTTCTCGATCCTTTTCCCTGATAGTTAACCCTTGTGTCCTTTCATCCAGACGACGCATTTTTTCATTTCAATCACGCTGACACAGACGACTTAATTCAGCTTAGGATTGACTTCTCGATTTGGAAGGATTAGTCTTATAACTGAGCAACCCCTTCAGTACTAAAAATCCTCGCTAAGTTGAATTCAGTCGTCTGGAGGAAGCAAGAATATATAAAAAGTCACCTGAGTGAAGGGGTTAAGTCCGTCTATTCTCCTTTGAATATAAAAAGCTTCCAACAGAAACCTCAGCATTATAAGACTATTGCTTTTTAGGGACGTGCATCAGTTTATCAGTATTACCTGTGCTTTTGTCCTCACCTTTTGTAGTACGGTAGAGAAGAACGCCACTTACCTGTAGAAGAAATACATCATTAGTAATAGGAAAATATTTTCTTTACTAACATAACAGCAAATCTAAAGCAGATGAGAAGTTAAGACATTAAAACCACACACACACACACACACACACACACACACACACACACACACACACACACACACACACACACACACACACACACACACACACACACACACACACACACACACACACACACACACACACAAACACACACACACACACACACACACACACACACACACACACACACACACACACACACACACACACACACACACACACACACACACACACACACACACACACACACACACACACACACACACACACACACGGATAGCTAGATACATACGTAGGTTATAGACTGCAGGTGTCGAGGGAAGGAAACGGGGAGGTTGGAAAAGCAGTGACAGGTAGTTTTGAGGTAGGAGACGGCACGTGTAAAGGGGGGAAATTATAGGTGTGGAGATTCGTAAGCAGGCAGTGGGTGTGGAGAGAAGTGTAGAGTCAGAACGAGACAGACATGGATTCAGAAACGATACTCATTTCATTTTAACTTGGCCTTAAATTGCCATCTCTTCGTCTTGAATATTGAGTGATAGCAAAAGATTAACACTCGCTTATGGTGCTAGTCACGGAGAAGTGCAATGGTCAGGGTATATGTATGTAGGTCCTTAGCATTTTCGTTTTGGCCTTTGAGTCACGTGTGTTAAGCTTCAGAAGGACGAAAATACGGTCCAAGTTAGTGAAGGGCAGTAACCAAGGAGACTTATTCGTACCTCACAACTAAAGATCACCATTTTTTTTTTTTAAGTATGCCAGTTCCGTCGGGTGAACATACTGTAGCAGCAGGTGTGGAAGGAGAGTTACCTGCCTCGTATACAGCAAGATCAGCCACTGCATAACACATGATCCCTTCAGTGTATTATTACCCCGCCTTCCCTGTGTAAGGGTAGAAGCTATCAAAGTTTTCATGTCTTATTCAGCCTTTCTTACTGTCTGCCCGTCTGCCTGTGTGTCTTTGCTTGTCTGTTTTTGTCTGGTTGTTTGTGTTTGCCTTTTTTTTTTATGCTTGCTGTGTGTTTGTGTGTCTGGCTGTCTGTATGTTTTATTTATTATTATTATTATTTTTTTTGTCTGAATCTCTCTACATAACTTTGTCAACCTCTCAGTTTTGTGTGTGTGTGTGTGTGTGTGTGTGTGTGTGTGTGTGTGCATCTGTCTGTCTACCAAGTGTTATCTTATTGTCCTTTTTATTACCTGTCTGGCTGTTTTAAAGTGGTTAGAGAAATGGTTCGCTGGTCAACAGGACGCGAGTTCATTCAGGCTGGACCAGAGAAGTTAACCTGAATTTAGTTATACTTAATTACCCTCCAATGAGACCCACATTCCTGTCATGAAAACATCCCCGTTAATGCCATTACATCTGTCCAGATTTTTTTTTGTATGCAAGGAAGAAAGAAACAGACTGGAAACTTGTGTATTTGACAAGTCCTAGTGTATTTTCATAATGGATGGTGGGTATTAGTCCTAAAATGGTGAGATAGAAAGGTGAGTGGCAAGTAGGAGGACTGCAAGACCTCAGGAAACGGACTGTTAAGTATATCCCTAGGGTCGACGTATTTTAAAAAAAAAAAAAAGTTAAAAAAAAAAAAGACCATTATAATTCAAGGGACAAATTCTCGTTAGGTTAGAAGGCATGGTGGCACATTTTCCTTAGCTCTGTATTTTGCATATTACGCTTTATTATCGTGTGTGTGTGTGTGTGTGTGTGTGTGTGTGTGTGTGTGTGTGTGTGTGTGTTTGAAATACCGAATAGACGATGTGGTACAGTTCATGAAGGCCTCTTGCGATGAAGGGTATTATGAAGGCTGTGTCTAACCACTACAGTTAGGAAAGTCTATGTTGAAGCTGAATGCAACTGTCCAGAGAGAGAGGGAGAGAGAGAGAGAGAGAGAGGGGGGGGGGGAGAAGCCGTGCCCTCGGAGCAAAAACACTTAATTCCTTTGTTACAGAAGGTCGTCCATGAGCTACAGTCATCATACGGAAATGGGAATTAATTATAAGAAGACATCACCATATCGAATGGGTTAGCGCTGGGAGGATTATATATCGCGGGACAGCGGTTTGAGCGTTAGTTGTGCTGTCTTCCCTGTGCATACATATAACGCGATGAATTTCAGAGTACAGTTCTTGGGATGAGCGAGAGACCCAGGATTACTTTCCCCGAAACCCATGTGATAGGTGGGGGTCTCCAGTTATCCATTCATTCAGGGCAGCGCTGTCTCCAGGTGAAGCAATTTCAAACATTGGGTGGTAACCATATAGTCCGCAAAAAGACGGCCGGTGGTCTACTAGGTCAAGGCGCTCCGACCTGATGTGGCCCTTACAGATCAAACATCTTGGCATACATGTCTGAAATGGGATACCTAGCCCGGGGTTTGTACTGTCCTAATGGGAAAATAAAGAATGGGATTGTGGTTGGATGAATGGATGGATAGATGAATAGACGGATGCCTTTTTAATCCCGTCATTCGAACACCGTATTTTTTTTTTTTCTGTGACTCCTTCAGATAATGTATCGAACACAAGGGGTTAAAATTTTGTAGCCTTCATTAACCCCATCATTACCTGAGATCCTCCCTAACAAATAATAAAAGGGATTTATGCGGAGTTTAGAACCTGTTACTTTTCAAAACTGCCCGTTCAGACAAAGGACGTCCAATTTTCTTCAGTTTTATTCCTGCAAACTCACCCTGTACTTAGGAGAGCCCACAAATTGTCATGAGGTTCTCCTCCATCCATTCATTATCCTTATCTCTTTGATCCCACAAGGAGCGTAACATCCCCGTATTAGGCAACTCATTCCTCATATTTAAGAGGAGAGTGTCCAGCCTCGCCCATCAATCTGGTATTATGTGAGCAGTAAACCCCAGTCACCCCTAATGTTCATCCGGTTGGAATGCCTTAACTCACTGGAGTGGTCTAGTGACTAGACCACAGGATCTCAAAATTGGATCCATGGCCGCGAAGGGGGTCACGGCAAGCTTTTACGGGGGCCATGGCGGGCTAGTGTAAGAAGTAAAGCATACTGTGTCTGTGAAATCGCACTTAGTCCTCTTGTCATTTTCCACAGCATATCTATGTGCATCTGGTTTCTCCGCCCTTCTGCACATAAGTAAAAGCCGAAGCAGGTTGAATGAGGACGCAGATATGAGATGTGCGTTATCAGTGACTCAGCCTCGAATCTGACTGACTGAAAGCAAACAGTGTCATCCAACCCAATGATTTGTAACAAAATATGCATTCTGATTATTAGTTGAAAGCATTAAAATAAGTGGAGAGCACCAGAACAGTTTTTCTCATCATTATTTGTGAGGGACTTGAGAGAAAACTTAAAGGGGGCCACGAGGATGTTAAGATTCCCACAAGTAGAGAATGAAGTGAAAATGTCTGAGGAACATTGTACTAGATCATCAAATGTCCTTTAACCTGAATAAAATCGTCTCTAAGATGCAAAGATAAAATAACAGACACATCACCTATTACAGGATTAAATGTGTAATAACATCAGAGGCGAATATTATATTAGAGAGGATTTAAATATTAGAGACTAATATGATAAAAGAATATATCAGAGTTGATTATATGCATATTTAACACTCTGCATAATATTATTGTCGCCGGGAAGTATTATTACCCTGGGGTTTAATACGGAGCTCCGAACCTAATCATCATCATTTAACATTCATGAGCTCACGCTAAATACAGCCACAATATAATCTAGGTAACTTTATTAGTGTAATGAACTCAGCAGGTGTTGGAATGCACTGCTGGTTTGGATGGTGATACTTCGAGGAGGAATACACTTAGATACATTCTTTTAAAATTTTGTTGGGAATATAAGGAGATATTGAACGTAGATGCTGCTTTATTGACTTGTAGGGAAGAGAGGGCACTGAGGCACTTAGGATTGTCGTGTGTTTATGTCCTTGAGTTTAATACAAAGCGCCTAACCTGAGCACTAGATACAGATCAGGTGATAATCCTGGTAATATGATTAGTGTAATGAACTGTGTGTGTGTGTGTGTGTGTGTGTGTGTGTGTGTGTGTGTGTGTGTGTGTTGCGAGTGTACAGCGAGGGACAAAAGTTTGCTTAATATTTCTCCACTTCTGCTTCATACTTTTGGCTGTGGTAATACTTCTGACCTGCGAAACTTCTTACTTCCCTCTGTTGGCTGCGGTAATAGTTCTAATCTGTGAGAAACTTGGCATGTCTCTCTGTCCATTACTGATGCTCTTTAATGTAGTGCGTCAGGGAAGAAAGTGACGGACATCTCTCTGGTGTGAAGCAGACATAGTGCAATTATAGGCGATCTTTTGTCCCGAACATGTGGGCCGACTCCAAAGTCCTGTATTTCTGTGAGTGACTGAGAAAGTGAATGAGTGAGTAAGTAACTGGGGAAAGGAGTGAATTGAGTTAGTAAATGTGGAGTTAAGGCGGCCTATCGCAGTACAGTGCTCTCGAAAAAGTGCAGTAGAGCACACACCCAAAGTCTGTATTTTTGTGACGAGTGAGTGAGTGTGTGTGTGAGTGAGGATGTGGAGGTAAATATCACTGTACCCTTTACTCTCTACGGTATACAATAGGGCACACTCTCCAAAGCCTGTATTTTTTTGAGTGAGTGAGTGAGTGTACGTGGAAGAGAGCCTGCCTTCTCCCCAGCGACTGTGATAAAATATGAAGTGTGTGTGGGTGGCCTTTGCTGTCCGCTGCATTTTTCATCAGGCCTGTGTCATGGCCAATATTTTACGTTTCTGCGGGCTCATGTTTTGCTGGGGGATTGGCCTTCCTTTTGTGCTTATTTTGGAGGTATGTGGCTGAGTGGTATTAATCCCTTCATCTAGGTGACCCTTGTTTGTTTTTATTGCTACCTTTAGACGATTTTGTTCAGTTTGAGAGAGCGACCCCTGTAGTGATAGAGATGATGGAGGGAACACTTATTTTCTTAGTTCGACAAGTATTTCCTAAGATGAGGAAAACCGTCTTGAGATGGCAAAGAATACACTAAGAAATAGGTCCCTGAATTGAAGGGGGTAATACACGGAGGCTGTGATTCACTCAGCTGAATAAAATCGTCTGGCGTTAACTGGAATAAAATACTGAAGAAGGCTCGAGGAGGGTTGTTAGTGGGGGAAAAAATATCGTGTATTTTGTAGTTTTTCACCTTGGCTTGGCCCAGAATATCGTCCCTTTGCTGCATATTTCATGTAGCTGTGTCAAATTTACGTACTTTCCATAGCGCTTCTATATGGCCGGTGTTAGAGACCAGCATTCAAGATAGAGGGAAGGCAGTTGTAAGTCAAGTTAAAGTAAAAAAATAATAATATTACAGTTTCAGTGCTCATTCATAAGCCACCGAAAAGTTGCAGGGATATCATTGCCTTTACGTAACATCTTGTATTAGATTCCCCAGTTTCAAGACATGGGGTCAGCAGGTAGCCAGCTCTCTGTCATCCTCGGTATTTCTCACCCAGTCCGTGTGACCATTTTTTTTTTTTTTCTATCACAGTGTGTCTGTGTACATCAGAGTGAATGTGACATGAATTTCACTGTTTTATGCTCATTTTTCTTTAGGGGGAAATGTTTTGCAGTCTCTAAGCCTTGAGTTCTTTCTTTTCTGCGTAAAAAATCACACGCCCGGGTGAAAGTCCTCGAGCGGGGGTTGAACTAAAGCCACGGCTGTTTCAAGAAATGGTAGTAGTAGTAAGAGTAGTAGTAGTAGTAGTAGTAATAATAATAATAATAATAATAATAATAATAATAAAGTTGCTTGGCTTCAGTGGTTGAGCCAGATACTCGAAAAAATCGCTAATGGCCATGGTTTTGACCCTTCCAATACACACACACACACACACACACACACACACACACACACACACACACACACACACACACACACACACACACGAAGTTGTTATCATTCGGCAGAGATACTAACACATTACCTACCTCTCACTAATTTTTGTATAGCTGACCCTCCACAAGCTCTTATTTTCCGGCCAGAGCATCCCCCAGGCAGGTAAAAGGTTAAAAGCACTCTCTCTGACCCTTTCAGTGCAGCGGTTGCGGTTAAGTGTTTTAGTCTCACTGCCTACACATGATTTTAACTTGACGCGATAAGCCCGATGCACACAGGAATGAGAGAGAGAGAGAGAGAGAGGTTTCTGCCCCTGTCTGCCATTGAGTACTTGAAACACACACACACACACACACACGTCTCCCAAACCTAAGTGTGTGTGGTATGGTATGCGCGAGTACATCCCTCCTTTCTCCCCTCCCTTTTACTTTCCTCTCTCACTCCACCTTCACCCCACTTCCACTCCTCTCTCTCTCTTCCCCTTCCACTCTCATCCACCTCTCTTCCCTCCCCTTCCTACCACCTCCATCCCCCTCTCCCCTCCATTCCACATCCATCCCCACCTTTCTCTTCCATTTCCATCCCCCCGTTCTACCTCCAACCCCACCTTTCTCTCCCCTTCCCACTTCCCTTCCACCCCTCCCACCTTCATCTAGGGCAACTGCTACTGCCATCAATATCATCACCGTCGCCATCATTTCCACCTCTACCTATGCTACTTCTGCCACCATTACCAGACCTGCTTTCTTTGCCATTTCCATCAACGCTACCACTGTTACTACCACTGTCGTTACCATCACCTGCACATCCACGCCTTCCACCATTAATACCAACACTACCTACCACCACCACAACCGCCTCCCCCCACCTCCACTATCTCCGTAACTACTACTGTGTTACTTCTGCGACTACCACCAATTCCATTTTCCATCACCGCTACCATCACCATCCACACTGCCACCCTTTCTGATATCAACACCACTATTACCACCACCATCACCGCCACCTCAACCATTTCCAACATCGTCACTGCCACCACTATCGCCACCATCTGTAGTCCACGCAATCGGTACAACCTCTTCTAACCCGTTCCTCTTCTCCATCCCTTTACACACACACACACACACACACACACACACACACACACACACACACACACACACACACACACACACACACACAGTCTCTCTCTCTCTCTCTCTCTCTCTACTCTTTCCCCTTACACACTCACCCACACACACACGCTCTGTCTGTCTGTCTGTGTGTGTGTCTCTCTCTCTCTCTCTCTCTCTCTCTCTCTCTCTCTCTCTGACCCCAACTTTGCTCTCGCCACTTTTTCGTTTTAGTTTCTGAGGTGTCTTTTGTTGAGCTCCTTCAAACATTTGCATAGAAATTAAGCTTTATAACTAATTCATGGCCCTTGAAGATTACATTTTGACGCTTGGCTGGGATGGATTTGTGAGGAGGGGAGAGTGACAGAGGAGAGAGAGAGTGAAAGTACAAGGAGAGAGAGAGAGAGAGAGAGAGAGAGAGACAGACAGACAGACAGACAGAGAGGATGCACGCACGCTGTTGCAAGATGCATGGAACGATCATTGTGTGTGTGTGTGTGTGTGTGTGTGTGTGTGTGTGTCCAACTTCCGTGGAAAAGAGAGCGTGAGTGTGTTATCAGTGGTGTGACCTGGTGCAGCTTGGGTCCGGGGCCCCGATACTGCGGTCGAGGTCCCGAGATAAAAACTGCACAGAGAGTCGCCCTCTTGACATTTACAAGGCCACAATTTAGAACGCAATCTTTGGGTGTCGTGCCGTGTGACTCTTAGAAAGGGTAGGGACTTTCATTACAGTGCAGTCAGTAGTTCTTTTACTATCCTAACAGGGTGGGGAGAGCGACGCCTTCAAGTGATTGCACCGATTTAACCGGGTGGTGGAGTTGCACTTGCGTATAATCGTCCCTCAGCTCCTTGCTTATCCGCCAGCTGAAGGATGGTGGACTGCAGATGGAGGACACCTTTGGCCTTCAGTCGACCAGCTTTGTGTTTAGATATGCCTGCGGTTGCAACTACTGTCATTCAGTTCTTTATTGGTGCATCGGGATCATAGGGACCCGGGGCTACGCTACTTATTTCAGATTTTATGCCGAGAGAGACCAGTCGCTCTTCCTTGACTGTCCTTATCTGAGCACTAAACCTTAACTATCTCTTGGATGTAAACCCTTGTGCGCCGCATCTGGTTGGAGCAGCGTAAATTTACTAGACCACCAGACATCAATGAAAGACCTAGAACTGTCAAAACTCAGCGAGATGGTGAAAAAAAAAAATAAAAGTCCAAGAAACTGTCAAAACGCAGTATATATTTCTAAATTCATCCGCACTGTTGAAGATGTATAGAAGGGTTTTGGTTTCGCTTTATTCCTTCGGCACCCGACATGTCAAAATGATTATTAACCTTACGTGTTCTTTGATTACTTGCTTTATTTAATTTTTGCCGCCTCTGCGCGATTTTATTCAGCATAGGAGGGATTTCTCGTAGGGATCTAGGAACAATCTTGGTTAACCACAGCAGGACGAAGACGTATTTTTTATTTTTATTTCTCGAACTAAGTTGGTTTTAAGAATTTGTAAATCCGTCTGGTACCACAGCCTTTTCTTTCTTTATTTTCTTTTTCTTATTTACCAGACGGTGTTAAAGTGCTTCCACCAGACGATGTTAAAGTGCTTCCACCAGACGATGTTAAAGTGCTTCTACCAGACGATGTTAAAGTGCTTCCACCAGACGATGTTAAAGTGCTTCTACCAGACGATGTTCAAGTGCTTCTACCAGACGATGTTAAAGTGCTTCTACCAGACAATGTTAAAGTGCTTCTACCAGACGATGTTAAAGTGCTTCTACCAGACGATGTTAAAGTGCTTCTACCAGACGATGTACAAGTGCTTCTACCAGACGATGTTAAAGTGCTTCTACCAGACGATGTACAAGTGCTTCTACCAGACGATGTTAAAGTGCTTCTACCAGACGATGTACAAGTGCTTCTACCAGACGATGTTAAAGTGCTTCTACCAGACGATGTTCAAGTGCTTCTACCAGACGATGTTAAAGTGCTTCTACCAGACGATGTTCAAGTGCTTCTACCAGACGATGTTCAAGTTCTGACTCAAGGGGATGGAGGAAGATATTTTTGTACCGGACAGTTGCTCTTTCAAAAGGTTAGCCCCTTCTGACTGAGGACGAACTTTTGACTTTTTTTTTTTCTATCTGACGTCGTACTAATATTTATCTTAGTAAGCGTCCCCGTAGTTAAGGTGATAATGAAGACTGTTTTTATCTCCTTAATGTGGTAAATCTCTCCAAAGCCGAATGGATAACCCCGTCGAGAGAAAAGTGTCATCGGAGTGAAAAGGTTAAGACGCATTTAAGATCTTGGATAGCTTGGACAATCTTGATGATTTAGTTCTTAAAGGTTACTGTGTCAAGGCGAGGCTCGAACAGGTAAAGGAAGCTGTCGTAGTTATTATTATTATTATTATTATTATTGTTATTATTATTATTATTATTAAGAAATTATTTTGATGTGGGGAGGTTTAGTCTTTTATTATTCTGACTTTATATCGTTTAAGATGGTTTCTCTGTCTCTCTCTCCACACACACACACACACACACACACACACACACACACACACACACACACACACACACACACACACACACACACACACACACACACACACACACACACACACACACACACACACACACACACACACACACACACACACACTCACACACACACAAAATCGATGCTAGTTCTCCTCAGTCCTTGTTTCAAATGCGAGAACAACAATACTTTTCTTCGCCAACTTTTTTTTTTCCAACGCAGGCACACCACGAACATACAGGCAGGCAGGTAGGTAGGTAGGTAGGCAGGCAGGAAGGCAGGCAGGCAGATAGTCAGACAGGCAGGCAGGAAGGCAGGCAGGCAGATAGTCAGACAGGCAGGCAGGAAGGCAGGCAGGTGGATAAGGCAGGCAGGTGGAAAAGGCAGTCCAGTATGCAGGTAGGTAGGCAAGCAGGAGGGTAGGAAGACAAGCAGATAGATAGACCGAGACATTCAGGCAGGGAGGCAGACAGAACGGCAGATAGACCAAGAAATTTAGGCAGACAGACAAACAGACAATCACACAGACAGGCATATCCACGTAAACAGCCAGTCCACAAAGCCATCTAACTGGGGACATACTTTTTCCTCAGTCCTTGTCATCACCAAACGAATGTGTTCATCTGAGAAGACCCTTTGAATTCTTCGGAGTTATTTATTATTAGAACTTTCATTAATCTCTTCGGTACCCTTTTCCTCCTCTAAAATGGAAGTATTGTCTGTAGGAAGTATTAATAGAACAAAGACACGTCCTTTGATTGATGAGGTTACGGCCCAATGATGGTGGTGATGATGATGACACGTAATAACTTCTCTCTTCCAATCCCTTCAGTATGAGAGATCGCTCCAATTATGTTGTCATCGTAATAAAGAAGTTTCTAAAAAAAAGTTGCAAATCTATACGAGGGTTAACCATTAAAAAAAAAAAAAATGGCAGAACGTCAGCCCTGGAAGCCCATAATTTAAGCTCTTTTGTTATTATTATTATTTATTTTGCTCGTGTTTCTTAGTTTTCATTTTTTTCTTTTCCAGAGCATCCCAGTTCCTTCTGTGATTACTTAATTCTTACCACTCCTCGATGATTTTAGTCAGACAGAGAAACTAGACACCTCCTCCCCCCCAAAAAAAAAAGATGAAAGGTTCGTTTGTTTCACTAAAAATACAAACGTGTCGCAGATTCACTTAACGGAGAAAAATGGAAAAAAAAAAAACTCTCTCTCTCTCTCTCTCTCTCTCTCTCTCTCTCTCTCTCTCTCTCTCTCTCTCTCTCTCTCTCTCTCTCTCTCTCTCTCTCTGCCTATTACCTCAGCATTCACTTATGTAGCTCTTCCACATCGATGACGTCCTGTTTCTTGTACTCCTGTCACTGTTTAGACATCGTAAGTCACTGTAGAAGGATGTGTGCTTGTCATGGGGTAGGATAACTAATATTGCCCAGTCTGTTTACTACAAATACAAATAAAGAAAATCTAAAATAACCGTGTTGGAAAAAAAAAAAAAAAAAAAACTTTACCTGTGATAAGTTTGGTGTTATAACAGTTGTTTTAATCTTTCGGCTTTTTTTTTTTTTTTTCATACTTTCTGAGAGGCCTCCAATCCCCCCTCCCTGTCACATTAGTTACCATTTCACTGGGATGACTTTTTTTTTTTTTAATTATTCTTTCCACTTACGGACGATTTTATTCACCTTAAGGGCATCTTGTGAAGGTGTAACTAGCACACTTGATTTACAACATTTTTAAATTTAAAAAAACTCACCCATCACCAAAAAATGGACGAATGAATGAATAAATGAAAATGTAACAAACACACTACAGTATACTGATGCTGAACTTAAGGTTGAAACACAGTTTACTCCTATCTTTTATATATTTTTATTTGTACTTCCTGTGTGCCTTTTGCTTAAGCACACACACACACACACACACACACACACACACACACACACACACACACACACACATATATATATATATATATATATATATATATATATATATATACATACATACATACACACACGCTTGAAGAGTGGAAATCGCAGACGTATTAGGAAGAGGATCACCAGGCAGAACACAAACATCGTGGCAAAGTTAGGCTCTTTATTTGCTTACGTTTCGGAAAATACTTATTCCATCTTCAGAGCAAAATCCACGATCGAAAAATATACACAGTTAAGATTTTTATATGTTATAACGATCAAAACAAGACTAAAAACATGAAAGTACAAAACGAAGTCCATTAAAATACCGTGTTCGTAAATCAATAAGTAATAAAAACTATACTGAATGAGGTAGGAGTAAGAAAGCAAAACGTAACTGTAAAATAGTAAGTGCAGTACTGTGACCTAGAAAGTAATAACAGCTTAGCATTTTTAGATATAAATATTCTCCGTAGGGACAATAGTTTTGAATACCTTATATAGGAAGCCAACCTTCACTGGATTATGCATGAAATTTTCCTCATTCCTCCCATTGAACTATAAACGTAATCTAGTCAGCACTCTCACCCATAGAGCTTATGAGTTGTGCTCGAATTATTTTCACCTTGATAAGGAACTTAATTTTCTTAAAGATTTGTTGTTTAAAAATGGTTTCCCCAAAAGATTCACGAAAACGTACATTGGTAAGACCCTTAATAAATTCTTTACGGCTTCAAAGGTCCAAGTCATTACTGTTCCGAAAAACATTATATACTGTACTTTCCCATAACATACACGGGACCCCTTAGCTTCACACTGAGGAACAAACTTAAAAAACTTATACCTGAACACTTCCCACAAGTGTCACTCAGAGTTGTGTTTAAAACCCAAAAAACCATCCGGAGTTTTTTCAAGGTAAATGACACCATTCCCTCACACTTACAAGCATCCGTTGTTTACCTCTTCACGTGTGCCAGCTGTAGGGCGGCATATATGGTAAAACAAAAAGACACGTAAAGACACGAATCCATTAACACTTAGGTCGTTCAGTTCTAACAGGCCAGTTAATCACCAATCCATCACACTCAGCAATACGGGACCACTCACAACAACACGACCATCCTTTCTCTCATTCTCATTTCACAGTTCTTGGTGGTAGTAACAATGACACGGACCTTCCCATTATGGAAGCTTTGTACCAATATCGTTTTAACCCTTCGATTAGTGACATGGCTTCCTTTGAACTGTTTTGTTTTCCACACTAGGTAAGTTTTTATTTTTTTTTACAGTACTGCCCTTACTATTTTACAGATATGTTTTGCTTTCTTACTCATACCTCATTCATTATAGTTTTTATTACTTACTGGTTTAGAACACGGTATTTTAATGGACTTCGTTTTTGTACTTTCATGTTTTTAGTCTTGTTTTGATCGTTATAACATATAAAAATCTTAACTGTGTATATTTTTCGATTGTAGATTTTGCTCTGAAGATGGAATAAGTATTTTCCGAAACGTCAGCAAATAAAGAGCCTAACTTTGCCACGATGTTTGTGTTCTGCCTGCTGATTCTCTTTATATATATATATATATATAATTCTTGTTTCATACGAACGATTTTATTCACTGTAAGGATATTTGTAGTGAAATGGAAACTAAGATTACACATCCGGTTAACTACGAATAAGAAGATATTCGAAACCATAATTTTTTTAGGTACAGTATTAGTGAGCGTCTTGTACTTGTGATGAAGTAGGACCTTTAAAAAAATATTATTATTACTTTTATTTTGCTACCAGAAGTCTCTGCACCCTTCTTGCCTCTTACCTCAACCCACGGCTTCTTTAACAGTGATTTTAACAGTGATTATGGCATTTTTTAATGCATTCTGCAGTTGCGTGACTGACTGAAATTAAAAAATTTTCTTCCTGAATGAGACAGCCATTATTTCATTATATTCTTGCCATTACTTCGTTTTATTCTTGCAGCCTGCGTATGATTTTATTTGGGGCCAAAAAACCCCGTTGACGGAAGAGATTAGGGCAACCTCCTTATGCCCTTCACTAATATGCTGCTTATTCGATTATCTGTTTATGCCATCACTATACCATCTTCCCATCCTTATGTTGCCAAAGATCCCCACCTCCAACTCGTTTATTTATCACTGACATTTACTTCCCACCGCGTCCTTGGCAAACTGGCATTTTAGAAGATCACGTCCTGAAAGTCATGGCTTTTCTCCAAGGTGATTCTCGCTCGATCCTTCTTTTCGCCTGCACCGGTTTGGGTTTCTAGGTAGGTTTGAGTTTCTAGGTAGGTTTGAGTTTCTAGGTAGGTTTGAGTTTCTAGGTAGGTTCCAGTTTTCTAGGTAGGTTCCTGTTTTCTAGGTAGGTTCCAGTTTTCTTGGTAGGTTTCAATTTCTAGGTAGGGTTCATTCCATTGGTAGGTTTCAGTTTAAAGGTAGGGTTGAGTTTCTAGGTAGGTTTCTGTCTCTAGGTACGTTTCGGTTTCTAGGCAATTGAACCGCTTCTCCTAGGGGTTCAAGCACAATCTCACTTTCTGTCAGTTCCAGTATATAAAAGATTTCTCGGTAAGTTTAATGATAGAAAGTGGTGTTGTAGAAGAGATGACTAGTGTTCCTTTTCAATCTCGTAGCCCAATTATTTGAAAAAGATGTGACGCCAGAGTCAGGCTAAAAAGTGACGCTGGAGTGAGATTAAACCGTGACGCAGGTTAGACTGGCACGGTCGAGTAAGGTGGCATGTGACGCTGGAATGAATTAGGAGATCTGATGCATAAATGAGTCGAGATGTAACTGGTAGAATGAGGTTACATGTGACGCAGGAATAAGGATGTGACGCTGCGATTAATTAGGACATGTGACGCAAGTGAGTCGAGATGTAACCAGAAAATGAAAAGAAAAAATGCGTTATGTGATTAAAACAATGATTATGCGACTGAGGAAGTGATGCTAAAGTGAGATGTGATATTGGACTTACACAGATATGAGATGTGCAACCAGGATGACACAAACTTATGTGGTCTTTGAATTGAGATGTGACGAACGGATAATCTGTGATGCTGCGTGGATCAAGATGAGACGTAAGAATGAGTCGAGTGATGTGAAGCGGGTGAACGAAGAGATGTGATGCTAGAATGAAACAAAGCGTGTGACACTGGAATGAAACAGGAAGGATGTGACGCTTGAATGAATATAATGTGACGTTATAATGAGACTTGGAAGCTGCAACGAGGCAGGGAACAAGAAATGTGACGACAGAATGAGTTGCTAGATATTTGACAGTAAAGAGTGAAGAAATGTGACGCTGGAATAAATAGATCTGACCTTTGAATGAGCTAAGGAAGACGTATTGCTTGAATGGCCCCGAGAGAGAGAGAGAGAGAGAGAGAGAGAGAGAGAGAGAGAGAGAGAGCAGAGAGCACACGGACAGATACATACAGAAAAAAATGGACAAACAGACTGATCGAGACAGATCGAGAGAGACAGACAGAGAAGAGACAGATAGAGACAGAAAAATAGAGACAAATAAACAGACACATACAGAGAAGGGCAGGTAGAAAGACACCCATAAAGGTCAGGAACAGAGGTGACGAAGAGACAAACCAGAATCTCCCAAGACAAAGTTAAAACACCTTGAAGTGACGTTTACTTTCTTATTCAAGGGGCACCCCAAAACTTTTCCTCGCTAATTAAAAGGCGTCTAAAAAAAAAGTTTCGTTTCGTTAAAGAGGTCTAACTGACACTTTGGGAGTGTGTTTTATTGTTCTGATCGGCTTACGTAACAGGTTTTGTGTGTGGAGGTGAATTTATGCGTGCGTGTGTGTGTGTGTGTGTGTGTGTGTGTGTGAGAGAGAGAGAGAGAGAGAGAGAGAGAGAGAGGTGTTGGGGGATGGTGCACCACATACGAGTACTGTATTGCACTTCTAAACAAGGTAGTGTGAGAGTTTTGTCTCATCTCTCTCTCTCTGTCTCTCTCTGTCTCTCTCTCTGTCTCTCTCTCTCTCTCTGCCATCGTTACGTTTCTACTTTAGCCACATCTCTGAATTCATTGCCTAAATCCCTTTCCCCTTACGGTGGGCACGCAACACTGTATTTCCGTTCCGTTCTCAAATGAAGAGCTAACCTGCCAGTGTTACGCACGCAGTTGTTCAGCTCTGGAACGACCGTCTTATATTGTTTTTTGTGACTTGGAATAGTTTAAGTGTTGTGCGTCCAGGTATATCCAAATGCACGGAACCTCATGTTTTTTTTTTTTTTTTTTTTAATCGAACTGGCTTTGGAATGGGTAAGTTTGGGTTGCTCTCAGCCTTTAGTTCTTTTTCACATGTAAAAAAATATCGTTATTTGTTGGTAATGAATAAAATCGTATATCACCACCAAAAGTAAAATTTAATGACAATTACACGTATTCTGAAGCGATTGACGGTCATTTAGTGATGCAATGATTGTGTTAATAAGTTTAGCGTTGCAAGATCGCGTTAATGACCATTTGGGAGCGTCATTGACATTCTCGCTGGTGGAGTATGTATCTCGCTGAATGAATAATTGAGGCAAATGGGACGCCCTAATCACGCGACAAAGGGGATCCGTGATAATCCGTTTAGGACATCACTGAGAAGGGATGCTGAGAGGGAATTGTCCTCCATTTCACGAAGTTTGGCACCATCAGTGTTGTCCTCAGCGCCTGTAATGTTGATATAAATCCTCTGCACTAGGTGAACCTCAATTTACTACCTTGGGAACCAGTATAAAAAGACAATACGAAAAGTTATATCCAGTACTGAGGACCTTTATCGGTGCTACAGGTGTTGAGGACATGCTGATGGTGCTAGACTCGGTGAAATGGAATATAGTTCAGGGAGATTAGGTAATAGTGTAAGATAGTCATCGTAGTCTTCGTCGTCGTTGTTTCGTCATCATCTTCATCATCATCATCGTCATTGTATTTGTCACGGTCTTTGTGGCTTTCATTTCATCGTGGTCGTTGCCTTTTTTCATCATTGTCGTCGTCGTCGTCGCTTTCATCATCATCATCATCATCACCACCACTGTATTCGTCATTGTCATGGTCGTGTTTATTTCATCGTAATTGTCACCGTCGTTTTTATTTCATCGTCATTGTCATCGTCGTTTTCATTTCACCGTCATCGTATTCGTCATTGTCATCCATCTATTACCGTATGGATGAGGAGTTACCATTCTAAATATCTGATGTTACGGTCAACTCAGGTCGGTCCAGGGCCAGTCAGATCCTGCTTGGCTGATTCAGACCCTGTCCATCCACTCAGGTCCATTCATGTCAGGTAAGGTTCATTGACATCCATTCAGGTTAATTACATTTATTCGGTAGTCCATTCACCTTAACTTGGCAGAGGTGTCCGTCCTCCTTCAGCGTATTTTCCGTAGCGCGGTGACAGAAAAAGATTGTACTGTTCTACATTCGTTCCATAGCACTTTAGCTAGTACCGTATTCTAGTCTCTGTCTCTTGTTACAGCATAGCATTCACGATGGGGAAATAGCAAGTGTACGCCATATAACAGTGAACAGAGTATAGACTTTTTTTTTTTCAGAGACCTACGTAGATCTGTCCAGGACAATTCCTATCAATTTACTGTCGGCAGAAAGGTGCCGGAGAGCCTCCCAATTCCACTAAAAAGTGGTGTCAGAGAGCCTCGTAATTCCACAAAAAGGTGTTGCCAGGGAGCCTTCTAAATCCACTAAGATAGGATAAGGGAAGGGATGAAAGGCAGCCTCTTAATTCCACTAAGAAATGATGCTAACTCCACTAACAAAGGAAGACTCTTAATGCCACGAAATAAGAGGTCCAGAGTAAATAAAGAGGTGCCAGGGAGCCTTCTAAAACGCGGCTGCCCTTGGTTCCTTGTTGTCCAGAGTGGCAGACAGAGCTTGACGGAGGGACAATAGAGAGAGGGAGTTGATTGATGCTGCGTCTTAATTAGGCAATGGGCCGGAGATGAGATGTCGGCGAGATGGATGAAGGCAGGTAGAGGCAAGACAGCTAGAGGGAGGGGAGTTTGAGGAGAGAGAGAGAGAGAGAGAGAGAGAGAGAGAGAGAGAGAGAGAGAGAGAGAGAGGCGAGTGCTTGTGTATATAGCCTGTGCATGAAATGAATTACGGGAGCTGGAGGACAGACAGCAGAGAGAGGGAGAGAGAGAGAGAGAGAGAGAGGGGGGGGGGAGAGAATTTATGGCACCAGCATTGAACAACTCTGGTAGATATAACTCAAAGCACAGATAGACTACTGAAATGTCAAAAGTTTTATTGGATAGTATGAAAAAAATTGAAGACTGAATATATTAGAACTTCGCTCATAATATGCATAAAAAAATAATTCTCCTCGTGTGCGAAAGGATGAATAAGCCAGGCAGCAATAATTCACGTGAACGAAACTTTAAATTGCCACGAGTTTTATTCAGCAGTAAAGAAAAAAAATATGCGAAAGACTAAGTAAATAAGAATGGTTTGTTTTTTTACATACGTACATACATACATACATACATACATACAGATAGATAGATAGATGGATAAATAGGTAGGTAAATTAGGGAAGGTTTGGGTATTTTCTCACATAGGCCTCATAGTACATTTAGCCAGTTCGAGGGAGAACTTAATCCTTGTCATGTGCTCTTCCCCACATACTCGTACCCAAGCCACGTCACTTTCTTTACCTCGCATTCCTATATATCAGTTTATTTATCTTGCTCTCTTATACATCAGCATATTTATCTTCCTTTCTTAGGCTATATATAATTTACCATATTGATCCATCGTCATGGTCTGTCGCGCCTTCTTCCACGTCTAGAGATTTATATAAATTAAACATAACAGGATAATAACTTTCCTTGCGAACAAAGCTGAAAAAAATGGAGTTGGAACTTCACGTAGAATAAACTTTTACAGACGATAACAAATAATGTAAGAAGTTGAAGCCGTGGAGGAGGAGGATTGTCAGATATTCTCAGACAGCCCAAGTTTGGCGAGGTTGGCACTTGGCGGCTGAGAAACACGGGCATTCGTCAGGAAAGTTACACCCTGGTACACCCTTCTTGTCTCCGCCTCCTCCTCACCTGGCTCGAAGTTTACGTTGGCTTTTAAGTCCTCGGCGGATATATTTCACGGCTAAATATTACACTGGCTGAGTAACGAGGAGGTCGATTGTAAGTAAGGAGGGAAAAAATGTAGATGGATACTGGTGAAGTCTGAGGTTTGGGCCTTGAGACGTATGATTATCTTCGAGTATTTCATCTTAGAGACGTTTGGACCTTCAGAATTATGGATATTTATGTATGAATATGTCGTCCCAGAATAATCGGAGGTACAGTCGAGGAAAGAAGTTCGGCTGTTATATCACCTTTTTCCTTCTTCTTACTTCCCTATGCTGACTAATATCTCGACGGCGAAGGAGGCGTTGAAAAAAGCAGAGACATATTTGGGAGGATAATAGAAGAGTACCGACATATCGTTTCCGTGGGTCATTTGTCACACAGTCATAATTTGTTCCGCCTGAGAAATGAGCAAAGTGCCTTGGAGTGGAGGAGAGGAAAAATCAATGACTGACTGAATAAATAAATGAATAACTAACTGACTAATTAACTGTCTAGCTAACTGACTGGCTGAATTAAAGAATGAATGAATAATTGAATGACTGACTGAATGATTGAATAACTAGCTCTCACGTTTCGTATTGTATTTCTTATTTTTCGTATTATATTTTTCCTATATATATTCGAATTTTTATTGTAATATTTTTATATATTATTTTACTTATAATTTTCTTATGAAAATCTTATATATATTCTTATTTTTATTCTTGCTTTATCTCATGTAATTTTCTTATTAAATTCTTTTATTTATTCTTATTGTTCTTCTTGTATTTTCCTTATATAATTTCCTTCTTATTTCATCCTGTTTTGTATTTTCGACTTACGCAAGACGGTTTTAGTCAGCTTAAGAAAGGTTTCCCGGGGTCTAGGATTAAACTGTCCGCTTACACAGCAAAGGTTGTATTTACACTTATAATTACACTAAGATATACGACTCTCTCTCTCTCTCTCTCTCTCTCTCTCTCTCTCTCTCTCTCTCTCTCTCAAGTCTCCAAATTGAACTTTTCCACCTGCTCGTTATCTCCGCTTATCCTGTCTTGCCCTCGATCACCACGTTTATTTTATTGACATCCAGTTTCTTCAGATTGACCTCCAAAGCCTCCAAATGAACCTCCAAAGCCTCCAAACTGACCTCCATGTCCAGTAAGTTGGTCAAAAGAGCCTCCAACCGAGCCTGATATTGTCCAAGGCCTCCAATATGACCCCACGATTAAACTCCAAAGCCTCCAAGTTAACCTCCTTCATCGCCGTTATCCCCAGTTGCCTCTTAGCTTGAAGATTGCCTCCAAGACCTTGAAATGTACTCCCAAAGCCTCCAGCCGCCTCCAAAATTTCCAACTTTAACCTCCAAAGCCGCCAAATTCTCAAACTAAACCTCCAAAGCCGCCAAATTCTCAAACTAAACCTCCAAAGCCACGTTATTGTCTTCATGATCTCCAACTTAAACTTCCAAAGCCTCCAGAATCTCGAACTTAACTTCCAAAGCCTCCAGTTGCACAAAAATTTATAAGACCTCCAGAGGCTCCAATTGCTACCAAAATCTATCACTTAAATCTCCAAAGCCTCCAAAATCCTCAACTCTAAAGCCTCCAAAATCTCAAATTTATATCTCCAGAGCCTTTATTCCCTCCCATATCTCCAACTTAAATCTCCTACAGCCTCCAAAATCTCCAACCTAAACCTCTAAAGCCTCCAAAATCTCCAACTTAAACTTCCAAAGCTCCAGAATCTCCAACTTAAACCTCCAAAGCCTCCAAAATCTCAATCTTCAACCTCCAAATCCTCCAAATAAACCTCCTCCAAATCCTCATTATCTCCAATTACTCCTTGCTTGCTTCTCGCCCCACCTCACCCGTAATTACACCCTTTATGCCCGTTAAGTGCGTCAATAACTAACTCTAAAATGACGCACCTGGCAACCTTGTGTGTTTGTTATTCCTCCCCTCCTCCTCTCTATATAATAACGCCTTGATAATGACATAATTAGCGTTATCTTGTCGTTAAATAAGGGTCGTATCTATAAAGCTTCCTAGCTGAGTTTTATGATAAGTATCCGTAACTGTTAACTATATTCTTTTTACTTAAACTTGGCCTAAAACTTCCATCTCTACACATTTGAATTTAACTTGGCCTAAAATTACTGTCTGTCATCTTCATTGCTCCAGTTGTAACAGGAGGTTAACACCAGAATATGATTTTAGTCACGAGGAAGTGCAGTGTAAGTGATGTAGAAACGTAGCATCATCTTATCCTGTCACTGAACTAAGAGATAATCCAAAATGGAGAAAAATTGGCCAAGTTGAGGTGAAAAGAAAGTATTATCAGATTTTTTGTTGTCACTTAAATTTTCATTCCATATCGTCTTGTTTTTCGTTTTATTTATTTATTTATTTATATTTTATATATTTATTCTACAGGTCGTCTTGCTTGCTTGCTTGTTTGTGATTTTACTGTTCTCACTAAAGATTGTTGTTTAGTTGTATTTTTTCGTGTTTTGTCTCTTATATTGATTTTTTTTAAATTGTGAAGTGTTTTTTAGCTATCTGAGTGGAGGCAAGCGTATACACAAGTAATTTTAGACACAAATTAAGCTTACAAGAGTTTATACATACGGGTCATAATCACCTTCCCTCTAATCGTTGTCGCTCTACGTGTTTTTCGATAATTACCCCTTTCACGTCGCTTAATTGGCCCCGTTCTGTAATTAAGGGCGATATATCATTACGCTTTGTTTCTTAAGATTTTTGCCGGCCACGAACTTTGGTTTTGTTTTTACAGTTAAGGAGAAGTATAATCTTGGTTTTGTGTGTGTGTGTGTGTGTGTGTGTGTGTGTGTGTGTGTGTGTGTGTGTGTGTGTGTGTGTGTGTGTGTGTGTGAGTAAGGCATCGGATAGTTGGCTTTCCTAGCGGGTTGGATACGGGATTTGTCGGATAGCAGCAAATGCATACTGTGTTGTACATGGCTGAACTAGTTAACTACGTAAACTAACGAGCTGTTTTTTAGAGTACGGAGGAGAATTAACGAACCGTACTGGAACTAGGATTATCGGGCCTGTGTGAAGGGAATGTCATTAATGTCCAGGATATTGGCAAGTGCACACACTGGCGGAAGTCAATAAGTGGTATTCCACAAAGAGATTAATACATATACAGCCATACACATTCAATAGTTGACGCCGTAATATTATGTTAGCCATATTTTCTTTATATATAAGCCAGACTTAGAAAATCAGCACCAAATTAGGCAGCTGTGGAAAAAAGAAACTGAAATCCTTAAGTCATTATGCACATATGTACACGAATATGCATCGCGTCTCACCATAAGTCTTGTTCTGTAGTTCTGTGACACCACTTATGTCTCTTTCTTTGATATGCATATGAAGAAAAGTAAGGCTGGTCAGTTTGCCATTAGTCATTTTGCTTCAGATACATGCAGTTCCCAGAATAAATCGCCGAGAAATACGTGTTATGAAATCTCCAGAGCTTCGAATCACCGCTGAAAGTTCTTCGTTTGGTGTGCAACCCTAGCTTTACTTCCTTTCAGTTAGTAGGAAGGGTAGAGGGTTAACAAAAGCTATAGCTCACGAGTGTACAAACGTGCAAGAAATTAAGAAAAAAGTGTTTTAGAGGCATGGTTATTACTGCTAATTTGGTGATCGTTTTACAGGTCATTTGTTCTTCATAGAGCAGGAAATGAAAGGTACTTTGGATATAGAGCCCGTCCGGATAATCTGGCTGGCTGGCGCAATGATCCGAGAAAGAGAGAGAAGGGGGGGGAGGGAGGCAGCAAACATTGATTGGGAGTGTGAAATCGATGAAATGTGAGTGGAAAATACAGAAAACAGTAGATAATGTAGATAAATATATTGATAAATGAATATTGATATCACTGCATTGCCCAAAAATATATTATAATTTAAAGAAACAGGAGCCTGATAATATTACCGAACGAACACATGACGGAATTATGGCGGGCAAACTTTCCAATATCCCTGCAGCATAAAGTTTTAATATCAGCTCGTTCCTGCCGTTATTATCTTCGGGTAAGAGGATTAAAAATTAGCAGTTTAATGGAGAATAAGCGGAGCAGAATCCAGGCAGCTTCCGATGGCCAGTTGTGCAGGATTGGGAGTGAGGGGGCGTGTTGTCGTCAGTTTGAGAGGCGCCCCTGCTACCTCGTCCCTCCAGTTTATCTTTTGGTAGTCACATCTTAATATGATATGGTTGTGCTTCTGAAAATATCGATAGGGACGCCTGAATGTGGTGGCACCGATGGAAATGGTCGACTCAACATGTTCTGTGTAATTGTATGGTTGTGCATCTGCTTCTGAAAATATCGATGTACATTCCATGGTGCTTGAGAGGGACGCCTTCATGTGGTGGCACGGGTAGAACTGGTCGACTCATGTATTGGTAAATAAACGTCTCTCAGCTACTCCCCCATCCCTCGAAAGGAGGATGGTGAACTG